>NW_015540857.1:221113-232959 GCF_001515605.1 Sinocyclocheilus anshuiensis | reverse complement strand
TGTGCTCCTACCCTTTTTTGGATGTCACCCTGTTGTGGATTGATTAAAGTGATCGTGTATCCTTCATCTTCGTCGTCCTGCCTGTTCTCTAGCACAGCATCACCGTGACACTGTGTGGTTTGGCGAAGCAAGTCACCTTCAAACTTACTTCAGACTTGAATTGCTTAAATTGCACTAGAATTGTCATCCGAAGCAAAATTAATTGTTAATTTTATGACATTATTTTCATAATTCATCAAAATGTTACACTGACAGCTGTAACAGAAATGTTTCTGAAATCCAACATGACATGAATTAATTTAGCGAGCCTGTGGGATTCTGAACCCTGAAGGCCGGCAAAATTTCCATTACAATATGATGCAATCGCTTGGATCCAAAAGCTCGGATTTCCTCATCATTCTGAGCCACTATAAACTCAAAGGCTGAAAAACATGTTAACGACACAATGCTTTCAATCTCCTCCACACTTTTCTAAATGAAAGGGCACAGTTTGATTCCTACATGACTGTTACAAAGAACAGCTGCTCCCCATGTCTCACTATCTCGGATATTACAAACTCATGGCAAACAAGATATACTGGCTTCAGTAAAACAGACTGAAATGTTACCAATTCGCATTGTTAAAGAAAAGTTTTTCAAATGTGTGTTCGTGTAGCTTCAGATTGTATCTCTAAGTATATTCCAGCATGAGAACAGAGTGTTTCACGCTCCCCTATTTCCCTCCTGCTGAGCGCGTGGCTTTGAGGAGAGAATTAACTGTGATAGATGCTAAAGCCCATCTTCGTAAAAATTCACGTTTTGATCTTCAGTGTTATTGCCTGATGTGTCATGTAATGACGAATACTGACATAATTCTGCAACAATCACATATACAGGGGCTCTTAAGTCACACTTAAAATGTATGAATATCACTGCATTAAATAAAAAAATATCAATCTGAGTTGCAAGAACTAACTTCACAATAGCAATTCTCACAATTACATTTAACCAACTGGTCCCAAGGTGAATTTTAGTGGATGTAGGAAGCCAGTTCGTCATATTAACTATGAACAAGTCTACTAACAACAACCAGAAAGTGTCTAAATACTGTTTTGGGGGCAGCTGTACGTAAAAATAGCATCTCTATACATAGTAGACCACATTTACAATAAACCATTGAGGTCTATTTCAAGCTATATTATTCTCTGAACATCTGTGGGATTGACTTCACAGAAATTTTCCTTTGAGTAGCCTATAGTGAATAGTATATGTCTGTAAAACCCATGCTGAGAGGACTATTAGTTCTGAAATAGCGCTCACTAGGATAATTATGGCTAATAATGTTGTCTGTCCTAGTTCCAGAAGTTTACCTGAATGATAGACGTGGAGGCCATTTATTGTCCCATAAATCCACTCAGCAGGAGCAATTTCGACGGTTTCTAATGACTGGAGGCGTACGTTTCCTGCTGTCACCTGGATGTCTGCATTTACTTTTTTGTGGCGCAAGTAGTACTAATTTTGACAGCATAGTGGGGAGATTGTCACTCTTGTTCATAAGAAGGATGTTCAATGCAGCTTTTAAATCTACATTCAAAGTATTGTGCTAGGTGTTTATTTGCTAATGATATTTTATTGGAACAATAAATTTTACCAGAGTGAACCTGAACTGAAACTAATGTGAAAACATCACATAATTCATTGAATGAATTAAACTGGATAAGTCGGGTAGTATAAAAAAGTATTACCTTGACAGAACCGTCTTTGGACCTGATGGAGAAGTTTTTAAACAAGTTTCCCAAACATGCAATAGTGTAAAGAAAATATCTCAACAAACTGCTTTTGTCCCTTATTCCATATTTTAGACATTCAAATAGCAAAGCAATTTTGGTGGTTCGCAGCTATAGCAATGTTTCCCTTGTGAGACTTGACTGACTAAACAGTTTCTTATAAAAATATGTGATAATTGGCTGCTTGGCAGCCCTTCAGCAAGTTCATATAATTAGCATTCATCGTGTATGAAAAGAGCGACAGATAAAGAGACTGATGACTCAACTTCTCATCATATCACTTAAAAACTAAGGTACAATTATCACAAATGTGTAGGAATACTGTGGCAAATCGGTAGCAGGTGCACTGTCAAACTCTGTCTCTCAGTTAGATCCCTGTGAAGTTTTTTTGTAGTTCACTAAAATCTCACAGTATATGTATTTTTGTTGATTATGTGAAATGAGACCAGTATCTTGAATGAAGGACACTCACTCCTTCATATTCCTGCAATCTGTGGGCTCTCTGGGCTCATCAAGACAGCTTGCAACTGTATAATCATCAGCTAAATGCTGAATAAAGCTCGCTAGCTTGGTTTAAACTTTGCAAATCATCACTTTTGGGTCCAAAGATTTCAAATAAGGACTAAAGTTGTATGGTAAACATTCAACTAGTGACAATAAAGGTTTCTAACCCTGTTGAAGAAACCAGCATATGCTGGTTAGGTATGTTTTGACGCTGGGATGCTGGTTTAAGCTGGTCTTTTGCTGGTTTATGCTGGTCATGTGCTGACAAAGGACCAGCATAAACCAGCAAAAGGACCAGTTTAAACCAGCAAAGGACCAGCTTAAACCAGCATCCCAGCGTCAAAACATACCTAACCAGCATATGCTGGTTTTTTCAACAGGGAAAGAAGCAGAACAAGTAAACAGATAATTGATTTATACTGCAAAAGTTGCTAGCAGCTATTAATTGTTCCACCAATTTTAAGTTTATTCTCTCACAAAATTATGGTAGTTGGTCTGTACGAACATAATATGCTCCACTAACACAAGTAACTATACAAAGTTAGGCATAAAACATACTAAAATTCAGGCACAAATGTTTGGGAAAGGTAAAGTATACTTTGGTTTTTATGTGTTTGCTAGCATATACATAGAGTGCATGTGACATAAGTATCATCATAAACATAATATTTGTGTATTGTACACATACAGCCAGATTTTTCGAACAATTTTTGTGGAACAATCTACTGGCAACACCAATAGATGTCAAAAACAGTTGTCTGCATTGGTGTTCTTTATAAGGTGGTTAAGAGATAAACACAAGTTTAAAAAAAAGTGCAAATGTTTTTATCGCTTACTTTCAGAGAGAAATAGCACATACACTTGACAAGGATGAAACTTTCTAGTGTAAAGTGCCTGTGTTTGTGTACACAATGAAATTGCATTTACTTTGAAAGGCTATGTGTACAGCTGTACGGAAACACTAAGCATTCGCGTCAAAAACTGAAGTATAGTTTGGGATTAGCACATTGAAATGATAACATATTAAAAGTGTACAGTGCATATTGTATGTTCTCACGTTTGCAGTGATGTAAGCAAACCATAGGCCTACTCAAGACGGAGACAGAGTTTATAGCTAGCTATAAACACGCAGGAGGCTAACTTTAGCTAACATGCTGAGGAAAATTCTCCTCAGTCTTTGCTTCACCGTTGACAATAACTGATTTAATAGAGAAAACAGGTCACAAGTATGTGAAATCAGGCTAGCGTAGCAAAAAAGCATTTGTGTTGTGTAAAATACTTCCTTAATAGCCTATTAAGCTAGCTGCTATGAGGATTTAGCTCTTCACCTTTTTACACCGTTGATCTGACAAAACATATTGACCAAGACCCAACAATTGTTGTCTGATTTTGGCACTTGTATCTCTTCAAACAACAAAGCCACATATTATGAACACAATAAAATGTCCTAATTGTTGACCACAGTCATTGTTTACATTAGCATGGTGCTATTGTTCCTATTTTTGTGAGCTTAACATTGATCTAGCATGCCATCTGGCTCAATTTTAGTATGTAATGGCCAATCTAATCTGTTTCTTGTGAAAAAAAACAAGTCCTGCCCTACATTTTTCTTGTTGGAAATACAGTTTAACATGGAAGTACAGGGTATTGGGGCTTTACAATGACTTTAAATGGGTGGCTTTCTACATGCTTAACAATAACCGAACAACCTGAGAAAACACACAAGGTTGGCAGCTTCATTATGTGTTTATGCATCAATATGTGTGTTCTTTGTACTCATATGAACACCATGCAGGCTTCTCACCCAGTTCTAGCAGGTCACCGCATTGCTCAGTTAATTAATCTGTTTATTGGTGCCCACTAAACATTTTTATATCACATTCACAGCTCATTGTGAGGCCCAAGGACAACACACATGCATACAAAAAAGTGGAACCTCAAAGCTAGAGTTTTCTTTCTGATACTCCTCCATTATGGCTCGTCATTTTAACCTTGAATCAGCAGTAAATACTTTTCTAGTGAGATATACACTTTAATTATATTTTGAAAGGCCTTTTTACTCTTATTCTGAGCCGCCTACACTGCATTTTACTGAACTGCTCTTAAAGCACAGGCATATTTTTAAATACTCAGCTTCTTAGAATGACAGTAATTTGATAGGTGGAGAAATTATCTTTCTTCCAAATCAGCGGGCCTGGATGAGCCGTACTTGTTATGTAAAAGGAAGTTGTGAATATAATGACCAAAGAACAACTTGTCTCCTAGATTGGACGACAATCAGACATTTTGGTCTCTTCATCAAGTGGGACGGAGTGTACAAATGATATAGACGAGAGAGAAAACGGGAGAAAAAGGGTGTGAATCATTCCATTTAATACATGACCCCTGCTTCAATAATTTCCAACCGTGTTGAAATCATTCATCATTTTGTCCCCTTTAGAACACAGAATCAAATTCCACCCTTGAGTAAACTCTACAGAGCCCAGGCTGCTTTGCATTTTATGATCCTCTGTCTCATGCAAGCACAGGTGGAAGGCCCATATTTCAACCTGAGAGCCCGAGACATGAGAAGAGACACGGCAGTGAATGAGCTCTGAATTAAATTAATTTTCTAGAGGATCTAATACAGAAGATAATAAAATTAAAATTAAAATTAAATGTTTAAAATAAATTCTTTAATTTGGCATTGATTGAAGTTGACTTTATATATTATAATTAACAAAATGTTATGTGTACTTTGATGAAGGTTGAGTTTTGATTAACTATGTTGCCATTTTAAGAAAATGGTGTGTACAAAATTACACAAAATCAATAATAATGTAAAAAAAGTTCCAGTCATTACTGCATTTAAAAGTTTCTTTTATTAAAGTTCGGGGTCGGTAAGATGTTTAAAATGTTTTTAAGTGTTTAAAGAAGTCTCTTATGCTCACCAAGGCTGCATTTATTTGATAAAAAATACAGTAAAAATACAATAATACTGAAAAATATTATTACAATTTAAAATGTTTTCTATTTGAATATATCTTAAAATGTAATTTATTTTTTCGATGCAAAGCTGAATTTTCAGCATCATTATTCCAGTTTTTAGTGTCACATGATCTTTCAGATATCATTATAATATGCTGATTTGCAGCTCAAGAAACATTATTGTTATCAATATCAGTTGAGCTGCTTAATATTTTTGAGGAAACGCTATTGTAATGTTGCGTAAGATTAAACGGTAGGGTATGTAAATAAGATAAAATAAGAAGACGGCAAAGAAGAAGAAGAGTATTTTTTATTTTGCATTATGAATACTTTTTAAAAATGCATTTAAGCATTATAGATATAGGATTTAATTAAATTCTAAGCAGGGGTTGAAGAAAATATCTTTTTTTTTTTTACCTGCTTTTAAAAACAAATCCTGGTTATATGTAAATATGAGACAAAAACTCAAACAGGGGCATTTTTGCCCCATATCTTGAAATTTAGGGACATTCTAACTACGTTCTCTAGGCTCTATCACGCAGCGAGTTGTTGCCTGCCTCATATTTGTCATCAATCAGCTGTATGAAATGTCAGATGACCCACATAGGTCTGGGGCGGGGCAAGTGCGTTAAATGCGTTAATCATTTTAACTCGTTATTTTTCACCGTAATTAATTAATCTAATTAACGCCTCAAATTACCAGCCCTAACACATACACACACACATACATATATATATATATATATATATATATATATATATAGTTTGTTTATTTAAAGAAATATAGATACACAGTCTTTATTCCCTGACACATATCTCCTGTCAGCATTGCTCTATATCTACACAGGCAGATGACACAACTCCCCAATTCTGCCAACCAGTAAACCCCTCCTCCTAAGCCGAGGATTGTGGGTAACTACTGGGATCAGTTTTGGTCAGCATCGACCCTGCTCTCTTCTTCAAAGCCAAAGGCTTGTGTGTCCTTTTGCAACTGTGCCTTTTTTATTTTGTCTGAAAGAATCTTTGATGGAGAGTGGAAAGATGACAAAATAAACCATCTTTCCTAAGAAACCAGGTCCCCGAGGAGAATACAACCTCGACTCCATCTAGCCATGTGTCTGATTGTCCTGTGTGTGTGTGTGTGTGTGTGTGTGTGTGTAGGTGTCTCTGTGGCATCCCACAGTCACCCTAGAGAGTCGTGTAAATGGACACGGCGCTGTTGAGATGTTTATCTTGTGGACGGCGGGAGCTGAGAGATCTCACACAGACCCACTGCAGTACTCTGAGGATTACAAGCCCTGAACAAAGATACAAACAAATCTGTGACCATTTTTGAGCTTTTCATTATTCATTAGATACTAATTATTCATTAGTTTGTGAGTTACATTTCAGGGCGGAAAGAGGAATGTGTGAATTCGACTTGTTAAAATTCAATTTCGACTTGTACAAATGCCTTCCGCAAGGGGAAATGAGAAACACTAGGGGTAAAAAATGACTTTGGCCTGTTGGATCTGGATATTTTTTTGAAATGTGAAAATATATAAAAGTTTTGACATATATATATATATATAACAGTTTATTCATGTAGATGTAATTATTTTTATTGTAAAGAAATACAGATATGATGAACAGGTTATACTTACAAATAATAGATTTTACTTTGGCTCACGGATAAATCGCAAACTATTTTAAATTAGGTCACGGTACGGTCTGACTCCAGGGACTGTGTTATTGCTACAGGCGTTTCTGACCTCGACTAATCTGACTTACACAAGAACAATAAAGCCGAGCAGCAGAACGGCACAACAGAGGAACTCCGGTATAAATAAACGTCAAAACTTTTGAGGAAACCATTTATAAACCTGTCATCAATCTCCTTCCAAGGTGCTCTGAACTCAGTAATGAAAACGATAAGGAAGCTATTCTGATACGTCACATGTAAGGCTAAAATTGAACAAGAGTTCACAGATGCTTTTATGTGGGTTGTTAACGTGAATCAGATTTTTCACCCGTTTGAACAAAACTGCTACACATGATAACACCAACTTTCACAATCAAAGAAATAATTCACAAAAAAATTAAAATTTGCTGAACATTTACTCACTCTCAGACCATCCAAGATGTAGATGAGTTTGTTTCTTCATCAGAACAGATTTGGAGAAATTTAGCATCACATCACTTGCTCATCAATGGATCCTCTGCTGTGAACGGGTGCCGTCAGAATGAGAGTCCAAACAGCTGATAAAATCATCACAGTAATCCATAAGTAATCCACATGACTCCAGTCCATCAGTTAACATCTTTTGAAGAGAAAAGCTACATGTTCATAAGAAACAAATCCATCATTAAGACATTTCAACTTTAAACCGTTGCAAAAATCCATAATCCATAATAATGCTTCCTACAGTGAAAAAGTCCATCCACTGTTGTGCTTTCACATCAAAATCCACCAACATATTTGTTTAAAACTGTTTTGGCTTGTAAACAACGCTTGGTCTGTGCATATTTCTCTCCTGATTCAGATAAGACAACTTTTTCAATGAAGAAAGCAATGTTATGGATAGAGGACTTAATTAAAAACATCTTAATGAATGATGTGTTTAGTACAAACATTCAGGAAGCAGATTACTTACATTACTTGTAGATTATTGTGATATTTTTATCAGCTGTTTGGACTCTCATTCTGACGGCACCCATTCACTGCAGAGGATCCATTGGTGAGCAAGAGATGTAATGCTACATTTCTCCAAATCTGTTCCGATGAACAAACAAACTCATCTGCATCTTTGACGTCCTGAGGGTGAATACATTTTCAGCATATTTCCATTTTTTTCTGTGAACTATTCCTATTAAATGTTGTGTTGTGCCATTGTTTTTAAAACAATTTAGAACTAGGAAGCAAAACTGAAATGCCGTAAACAAAAGAGTTCAGCTCAGATTTCATGTACGAATGCAGCGACACATAATTCAAGTCTTGCAAGGAAAGTGAATGCTCCTTTTAGGATAAAAACTGCAAACAGTATAGGCATACTAAGACAGTTCTGGTTGAAATCACAGCATTATACGACTGACCTTTCATTCCGAGGTCAAACTCGCTGCTGAAATCCTGGCTCGTCGGCTTTAGAGACAATCACATCTACACTGTGGGGTTAACCAGACTCAGCGTCCGAAATAACAGCGCACTTGTTTGTCGAGCAAGCTGTAAACAAATATTCCGCTCCGAGACGGCACGGTTATATCAGAAACAGAAAAGCATAATGAATTCGGAGAAGAGCCACTCGTGGAATGCAGAAAACATCATTTCGGCACAAGAGCTTCCCATTTCCGTCTGTCCTGTGGGTCTGCTCAAGCACACGCTGGATATGAAGAGAAATTTGTTGTGACGTTTTGGAGTATTGGCCCTTGCTGTGCGGCTCGGTGTGACAGTTAATTTTCTGTCATTATTTTGAACCTTCGGCTACAATTATTTTTAAAGCAATACGGCAGAATCTGGTGTAGGAAGAGATCTATCAATGTTTAGGAGAAGAGAACAAATGGGATAAAATAATGTTTATCTGCATTGGGTGTTGATGCGAAACAATAGGCAAAATCGTCCAGTATCTACACATTTACATAGACCAACAATTCAAAAAGGAGTGCTTTTGACAGCTTTAAAATCACATAATTAAACCATTTAAATTAAGGAAATCGTCTTATGCAAATTTATCATAGTAATTTCTTTAAAATATAATGGCAGGGAAATAGCACTTCTGTGGTGAAATCCCCTTTGGGAGTCATCATGGTGACTGGGGGAATAATCGGATGGCACTTATGTGTGGGCTCCAAGGGGTCTGCCGGAGAGCGGGGGAATCTGTAAAAAATAATATAAACCACTCAGCTTCTTAATGTAAAATAAGCACATATATTATTATATACATATAGTATAATATACAAATATTTTCAATATTTGTGGACCTCTTTGTACTGTATATATGCATACATATATTTAAAATATTTTTATTTTTCTATGCAAATATTGTTTAATTAAAATTGGTTTAAAAAATATTAATTAATTGATTTAAAGCCTCTTAAAATTAAATAAATAAGCAAAGGAACACACACACACACAAGAGCAAAGGAGATTTAAAACCTAAATCAAGGAAATCTGTAAAGATGCCAAAAAAGATCTTGACAACAGTATTGTAGTGATTTCTGTTAATTAATGCCAGAAAAGCAGCTTTTTTCTTTCAGATTTCTGCAGCGAAATTCCCATCGGAAGTCATCATGGTGAAGAGTAAAGAAGACATATTTTATACATATGATGTTATGTACTGTACATCTTTTATTTGCAAGATATATACCTATATATATATATATATATATAATTCTCAGGTTTTCAATATTTTTGGACCCCACTGTACTGTGTATGTACATATTTATTTAAAGTAATTATATTTAAATGCAGATAGATAGATAGATAGATAGATAGATAGATAGATAGATAGATAGTACTCTTAGTATTTAGAAGTTGTGTATTTATTGACTGACAACATCAAGCATTTTTTTTTGTGAATGTACGAATTTTCCACACACCCATAGTATCAGTTTTACTTTAAATGTATTTCTTTAGATTTGACGGTTTCTTAAATCTCTTACAATTAAATAATTAAACAATTTAAATTAAGAAAATCTTGTGCAAATATATTCATTGAAATGCTGCCGGAAGATATCTTGAAATCACTATTGTAGTCATTTCTTTTAAAGGGGTCATCGGATGCCCATTTGATATAAGTTGATATGATTCTTTAGGGTCTTAATGAAAAGTCTATAACATACTTTGGTTAAAATTTAACAATGGTAGTGTAAAAAACACCTTTTTTAACCTGTCAAAATGAGCTCTGTTTTTAGCAAGCAATTCTAGTCCATGTTGCTTTAAATGCTAATGAGCTCTGCTCACACAGCCCCTCTCTTCTGTGGGTGACGAGCAGTACTGTTTACTTTAGCTGCGAAACTGGCTAACTAGCACATATTAGTAAAGGCAATTTGCAAAGATTCATAAAAAACCTTATACTCACTTCTTATGTAGATGAAGCTCGATCACAAATGATTTGCGCGAACATAGACGCATTTAGGCAGATCGGGGATTGCCGCATTCCCTTCAAAACAAAAGTAACGTTAATCCTCTGCGTCTTCAGCGGCTCAGATGTCGGGAGTAAATGACGACTGCTATGTTCATTCTTGTCTTCCCCTGCACCGGAGTCGACACAATGGCAGACAGCTCACTCAGGGCTGGTCTTAAGGTAAGATGGACTTGTCAATCAACTGTCGTGGGAGTGGCCTGTGCAGAACTACTTCATTCTGACAGGAATCTCAGAACAGCCTGATTTGAGAAAGGGGATTTTAAAATAGGGATTTAAAAAAAAAACACTGGGTGGATTTTAATCATTATAGGATGGATGTTTACACACACTTCCAACACACATTTATGTTCAAACAACAACAAAAGTGAATTTTGCATCCGATGACCCCTTTAATTAATTCCAAAGAAGTATCTCTCTCTTTTTTTCAGATCTCCGTGCCGAAATCCCCATCAGAAGTCTTCGAGGGAAGATCCCACTATAGGTTCTTATTGCTTTACAATTGGTGCGGTTCTCTGAGGGATGCTGGGATAGCTGGGGGATTAATCGGATGGCGCTTAAGTGTGGGCTCTAAGGGCCCTGCCGGAGAGCTGGGTAATTTGCAAAAATTAATATAAACCAGTCCAATTCCTAGAAAAAAATAAGCACATATCTATGTCCCATTTTATCTCTTCAGGTGTTTTGCAGGAAATTCATACGTTCTCCAAAATGAACATAATATATGATAAGGTTAAAGGCCTTATGAATCACTGGCCCGTAAGTAATACTCCAATTAAAATGACTTCCTTTCCGCCTCCCCGTGAGCAAGGGCAGGTGCTAATGCAAGACGGCCCGCTCTCATGGAGGTCACTCACAGGCTGCTATAGGTTGCGGTAGGACATCTGTTCTCACTGCTGGGGTCTTTGAGCTCCTGGGGTTACCTTTTTCTTTCTTACACGCTTACAGACATATATATGCACACACACACTCCCCTCCTTCCATCAGGTTGGTCACTGGAGTCAGCCGTTGTAAGTGAGTTAGGAATATTTGCAGGTGAGCTAATTATTCTTGTGCTGTCATGTTTCCAGCCGAGCGTGCAGGACTAACCCCGATATAATCCCCTGAACACAATCAGCCTTTATTTAATTTTGCTTCTCATATCATGTGCATCCATGCAGCCCCAAGAAAGCATATCCACTCACTTCTGAGACCCCTTCCATTTTTCTTCCCATTTAAACAATGAACATCATATAGAGACAGAGATGAGGAAGAAAGAGGAAAAGATTGTCGCATGGAAATCCTGGGGTCATTCTTTGAAATAGGGTATTTATAGTATTTTTCTGTACGATGTTAAATATGTTTACATTTATGGAATATGTAATTGTTTTAGAAGACGGAAATATGAAGATAACAGTGTCTAGCCTAAAATACTAGTCTTTAATTTCCATATTTTCTTGTAATAAAATATATATATATACTGTATGTATATATATATATATATATATATATATAT
>NW_015540857.1:207034-221063 GCF_001515605.1 Sinocyclocheilus anshuiensis | reverse complement strand
TATATATATATATAGACACGTGCTGACACACCTTTGGTGCAAAGCGGAACTACTAAGCTGAAATTACTTTATAGCTGTCTGGATATTCACACTCAATCAACACCTTTACAATGTGTCAACCAATCAGCAGTGATAGTTGGCTTTGTGGAAATGATAATGTATATCAGATCAGTAAGGTTTTGCACTCTGATGCAGAAGGTCTGCACACATGTAGACATAAACAATCAATCAGTGATTGGCAAGCGCTCACAGTGAGGTACTTCCAATTATGTTGCATCTTGAGGCATCTATATAATCAAATAAGTGTTTATCCATGATGGTGGATGTCATTAAAATGCCTTCTGTCTGCATCTCTCGCTCAAAACGCACACATACGCAGCCTATATAAGAAATATACAGTCACTCAATCCCATCTCTCTCTCTCTCTCTCTGCATTCTCCACGTTCTCTTTCAAGTGTTCTCAAAGCTGCCTTGAATCCCTAATGATGGAAAGAAAATGAAAAATCTGGATGGTAGGGAAATGAATGTATGTTAATCATTGCTCATTTCAAATGAGAACCTCCATAGCTCATGAAGATATAATTTCCAAATGGTATTTATGTATTGATAGACAGACATACATAGAAAGACAGACAGACAGACACAGATAGATAGATAGATAGATAGATAGATAGATAGATAGATAGATAGATAGATAGAAAATTGGTAGATAGCTAGAAAAGCATCATAATGTAACATAATGTCATATATTTGTGATTTTTTGACAAGTGTTCCAGAAGCAGCAGACTGAATACCGCCACAGAGCTCCTTTTTGGCAGCAAGCTGAGTTCCCAAATTCTACCCTGGTATCCAATCCAGTGACCTCATGGGACATTACCTACTGTGAGATGCTAAAAGACTGGTCATAGTCAGACCACACAGCTGGGTAAACACACACACACACACACACACACAGACAGAGCGCCTAATTTGCTCAACTCAGCCAAAGCAATCACCCCAAGGCACTCATCTTTCACTCCAGAAATACCGTGGACTTAATAATAACACTTATTTTTATCATGTTTTATTTATTTATTTTATGCTTTATTGCATTGTCAAATAAATCCAGTGGCTTTATGATATTGCGTCCACCCTCCACCTCAACACATTTCTCATTTCCACTGCTCAGATCAGGGAACTTCAGTTGGTACGGCACAACACTGCCACTTATCGGGAGCATTCAGTATGGCAGTCTGTGATTGGTCAGTACTTAAAAGTCCTTCAAACAAACTTGTATTTGACTGTTTGGATTTGTGTATTGCGTATAAATATGTAGGTGATTTTCAGGCTGCTTAATGTAAACATACTTGAGATGAAGAAGGTATTCTTTATCAGATTGTGTGCATATTATTTTTATCATCTTTCAGGGTCTTGCTGCGTGACCATTGATCTGTTAATTAACACACGGATGTGAAGGCCTCTGTATTGACGGTTTGTGCTGGGTAATGAGAATACCTGCGGGACATCTAAATCAATGGAAGTCACGAGGGTCAATGCCAAGCAGTTGTTTACAGGCATCCTGTAAACAGTTGTGGATGTCCAAATTTTTCTGGAGGAGAAGGTAACGCCAAACATATAACTAATGATTTTCTTGATTTATATTGGGCTCAGTTCCTCTTCACAAATTCTCTTAAATTACATTTTAAATAAATATTGCAATTAACTATTAATTCTGTTTTGTTCAAAAACATTGAACCACGAAGTATACTATAACTAACACAATAGGATTTGTGGATAAAGATAAATGTTGTGTTAATGATGGGATATTAATGGAATTATATTAAACATCTTTATTTTAAACTAATGCAATCAATGTTTCAAAAATCCACAGTTACTTGAATTTCATTTGTTCACAATTTTATTTAGCTAGATTTCATTCCATAAGTTTGGTTTCTGAAACTTGTTCATCTTTTGTTTAATGTTATAAGGAAACATTCATTTTAGGGCCTTGTTACACAAATTTTTGTAAATTGTTCATAATACATTCTTAAGTAAATTGTCGTATTCAGTTTAATAATTTGCATGCAAGTAGATTTATGCACGATTTACACAGAAAATGCCTTGTTTCATGAATTAAGTGTGATGTTTTGACATTGACTGTTAGCTTAGGTTACAGTTGGAAAACACATTTCATGTACTATTAAATCTACTAGTAAATATTCTGGACATTTAATACATGAAAAACATGAGTTTTCATGCCTCTAATAACATATGGGACAGTTGTAAACATCATATTATATATTTTCAAAAGAATAATTCCCTTTGGTGGGTCTTTTTAAAGCACAGTATGATTTGTCTCAGGCCCCAGAACAATCCGACGTAAGTCAATAGCAGCCTAATAAAAAAAAAAAACATTTCGCAATCAGCCTAGAATTGAAATGGCAAAAGTACAACACTTGGTCTGCATTTCACTCGATGAGATTTATGATGGGGAGGTCTTGGAGAAAAAAAAATGGCTAGACAAAATAATAGAAACATGTTTTGTAATAAATTATGAACTAGTTTTGAGTCTAGCAAAATAAGCCAAACAAACTGTCGTACAAGCTGCATGTACATTCTTTCCAAACAAATCAGCAATCCTAATATGATATGATAAAGAACAAAGCAAACTTTAAGAGAAGGAATGTATTGTGACTTATTAAACTACGAAAACTGAACTTGTTTTATTACATTCAACTCATTCGTCTTCGTGGTGTTCGAAAAACTCATGGCAACAGATGGTAACCATGGTGATGAAGGTCATGAACTCCTGAAAATCACACTCCGAGTCACCATCGGTGTCCAAGCTTTCCATCAAACTGTCCATTGTTGCTTGATCTTTCACATGCTGAGCGAGATAAAAAGAAAAACTTAAGAAATAGTAAAATAGCTAATTCGCTTCGCATTAAAAATATTTATTTGTAAATTTTTGACACAAAATCTAAATTCTGACATAAAGCCTTGACTGTAAATCAACCATTCTTTAAGTTTCAAGACAAAGTGTAGTGTAAAAAAAAAAAAAAGTTTGAAGTTTAATTTCCTCGGTAATTAAAATGGATAAAAATTGATAATTCACGTCAAAATATTTAATCATAAATTTTTGACACAAAAACTTAGTTCTGACATAACGCTTTGATTGTAAATCAAACATTCTTTAAATTTCAAGACAAATTGTAGAGTAAAAAAAAAGTTTGAAGTTGAATTACTTCTGTGAGAGTCGGGAAAGAAAAAGCTTAAATATGAAAATAGCTAACTCGCTTAGCATTAAAAATATTTAATCAAATTTTTGACACAAAAACTCAATTCTGGCATAACGCCTTGATTGAAAATCAAACATTCTTTAAATTTCAAGACAAATTGTAGAGTAAAAAAAAAGTTTGAAGTTTAATTACTTCTGTGAGAGTTGGAAAAGAAAAAGCTTAAATATGAAAAGAGCGAATTCGCTCACCATTAAAAATATTTTTAACCAAATTTTTGACCCAAAAACTCAATTCTGACACAAAGCCTTAATTGAAAATCAACATTCTTTAAATTTCAATCCAAAGTGTATTTTAATTAAAGTTTAATTAAAGTTTGAAGATTAATTACCTCGGTAAGAGTCGGAAATTCATTTGTGAGCAACTCCTTGAGTTCGGTCTTTTTTAATTTGTACTTGTCGCCTTCTTTGGATGAGTATTTGTGGAAGACCTCAATGATGGTTCCCAGGCAGTTCTCTAAGTCTGACATCTTAATGTAGTGCAGCGTTCGACGTTTTCTGGAATAATTACAATAAGCACTAAAAATGTGAAAATGTTTGAAAGCAATTTCAAGCTGTTTAACTTTTCCCTCAAATGACTGTAAAAGTTTAAGTGTTGAAGCAATTTTATGGACCATTAACTTACTTTCTGTCTTTTGCAAACACATTTCTAGTCATTATGTAGTTAGTTTTGCAATTTCATCTGCAGTTCGGAATGCTTGGAGCAAAATAAGCTGTAAAACATTGCAATGATAAAAACTTACTAGACTTACCAGCAGAGAGTTTGTCAGAATGAGGCAATTCAGAGCAGAGTGAGATGGGAGTCCATTTATAGGTCTGAAACGGAGGGGCCTGTAGCTTGGAGATTCTGACCTGTCAATCACCAGAACTGACCAATGAGCTTCTGACCTTGTTCTCACTCCACTACACACATTCAGAGTGAGATACAAAGAGATGAAGATGAACACACACACACTCACTGAACCACTCACACACACACTCACACACACACAAACACACACAAACACACACACACACACACACACACACACACACAGAATAACATTTGTGTGGCCAAATTTGATAAATAAGCTGTAAAAATACTATTATACAAAATAATGCCTTTGCCAACTTTCAAAGTACTTTGTTTACATGTAAAATTTGTAGCAAAATTAAACTGGGTTAGGTTTTTTGTTTGTTTGTTTTTGTTAAATCTGGTAAATTTTTGTTGTCACTGGGTTTACGAAACTTGATACCTAGTATGTTTATTGTTTGTACCTGTCTTTTTTTATTTTTCTTTGTAACTGCATTGTCCTGTCAGTCTTTTTCCAAGGAATCAAAGACAGTCTCCCGTTTCTATACATTGGTCATCTCGTCCTCTTGTTGTAGGCAATAAGGATATGTTCACCACTTTTTTCCATTCTGTTTTCCTTTTGATCTTTCTTGGAAGTTCTGTTGCCCATATTAAGCGCACACAAGTGTTTTGTTGTCAGGCATCTCGGAGAACGACAATAGTGTGTTTGAGAGGAAGTGAGTGGTGTGGCATGTTAATCAGCCGATCCTTTTCTGTTATAGAATTGGCCAGACGTGTGTCCTAAACACCACTGGACTATTAAACAGCTTTGACACAACGAGACAAACACACACACACACACACACAATGCATTAACGCAATCTGTAGATTACATTTTCAAGAAACTTTAACCTAATAAGTTTTCAAAAGTATATTTTTTTTCCGAATTTTTGTTTGTTGTTACAGATATTTGTTACCATAAGCAAGGTTTTGTCTGTTTGAATAATAATAATAATAATAATAATAATAATAATTTGCCATTTAAATGTATTATTCTTATTCTAATTTAACAACAACTGTAACTACAGACACAGATAGATAGATAGATAGATAGATAGATAGATAGATAGATAGATAGATAGATAGAAAATTGGTAGATAGCTAGAAAAGCATCATAATGTAACATAATGTCATATATTTGTGATTTTTTGACAAGTGTTCCAGAAGCAGCAGACTGAATACCGCCACAGAGCTCCTTTTTGGCAGCAAGCTGAGTTCCCAAATTCTACCCTGGTATCCAATCCAGTGACCTCATGGGACATTACCTACTGTGAGATGCTAAAAGACTGGTCATAGTCAGACCACACAGCTGGGTAAACACACACACACACACACACACACAGACAGAGCGCCTAATTTGCTCAGCTCAGCCAAAGCAATCACCCCAAGGCACTCATCTTTCACTCCAGAAATACCGTGGACTTAATAATAACACTTATTTTTATCATGTTTTATTTATTTATTTTATGCTTTATTGCATTGTCAAATAAATCCAGTGGCTTTATGATATTGCGTCCACCCTCCACCTCAACACATTTCTCATTTCCACTGCTCAGATCAGGGAACTTCAGTTGGTACGGCACAACACTGCCACTTATCGGGAGCATTCAGTATGGCAGTCTGTGATTGGTCAGTACTTAAAAGTCCTTCAAACAAACTTGTATTTGACTGTTTGGATTTGTGTATTGCGTATAAATATGTAGGTGATTTTCAGGCTGCTTAATGTAAACATACTTGAGATGAAGAAGGTATTCTTTATCAGATTGTGTGCATATTATTTTTATCATCTTTCAGGGTCTTGCTGCGTGACCATTGATCTGTTAATTAACACACGGATGTGAAGGCCTCTGTATTGACGGTTTGTGCTGGGTAATGAGAATACCTGCGGGACATCTAAATCAATGGAAGTCACGAGGGTCAATGCCAAGCAGTTGTTTACAGGCATCCTGTAAACAGTTGTGGATGTCCAAATTTTTCTGGAGGAGAAGGTAACGCCAAACATATAACTAATGATTTTCTTGATTTATATTGGGCTCAGTTCCTCTTCACAAATTCTCTTAAATTACATTTTAAATAAATATTGCAATTAACTATTAATTCTGTTTTGTTCAAAAACATTGAACCACGAAGTATACTATAACTAACACAATAGGATTTGTGGATAAAGATAAATGTTGTGTTAATGATGGGATATTAATGGAATTATATTAAACATCTTTATTTTAAACTAATGCAATCAATGTTTCAAAAATCCACAGTTACTTGAATTTCATTTGTTCACAATTTTATTTAGCTAGATTTCATTCCATAAGTTTGGTTTCTGAAACTTGTTCATCTTTTGTTTAATGTTATAAGGAAACATTCATTTTAGGGCCTTGTTACACAAATTTTTGTAAATTGTTCATAATACATTCTTAAGTAAATTGTCGTATTCAGTTTAATAATTTGCATGCAAGTAGATTTATGCACGATTTACACAGAAAATGCCTTGTTTCATGAATTAAGTGTGATGTTTTGACATTGACTGTTAGCTTAGGTTACAGTTGGAAAACACATTTCATGTACTATTAAATCTACTAGTAAATATTCTGGACATTTAATACATGAAAAACATGAGTTTTCATGCCTCTAATAACATATGGGACAGTTGTAAACATCATATTATATATTTTCAAAAGAATAATTCCCTTTGGTGGGTCTTTTTAAAGCACAGTATGATTTGTCTCAGGCCCCAGAACAATCCGACGTAAGTCAATAGCAGCCTAATAAAAAAAAAAAACATTTCGCAATCAGCCTAGAATTGAAATGGCAAAAGTACAACACTTGGTCTGCATTTCACTCGATGAGATTTATGATGGGGAGGTCTTGGAGAAAAAAAAATGGCTAGACAAAATAATAGAAACATGTTTTGTAATAAATTATGAACTAGTTTTGAGTCTAGCAAAATAAGCCAAACAAACTGTCGTACAAGCTGCATGTACATTCTTTCCAAACAAATCAGCAATCCTAATATGATATGATAAAGAACAAAGCAAACTTTAAGAGAAGGAATGTATTGTGACTTATTAAACTACGAAAACTGAACTTGTTTTATTACATTCAACTCATTCGTCTTCGTGGTGTTCGAAAAACTCATGGCAACAGATGGTAACCATGGTGATGAAGGTCATGAACTCCTGAAAATCACACTCCGAGTCACCATCGGTGTCCAAGCTTTCCATCAAACTGTCCATTGTTGCTTGATCTTTCACATGCTGAGCGAGATAAAAAGAAAAACTTAAGAAATAGTAAAATAGCTAATTCGCTTCGCATTAAAAATATTTATTTGTAAATTTTTGACACAAAATCTAAATTCTGACATAAAGCCTTGACTGTAAATCAACCATTCTTTAAGTTTCAAGACAAAGTGTAGTGTAAAAAAAAAAAAAAGTTTGAAGTTTAATTTCCTCGGTAATTAAAATGGATAAAAATTGATAATTCACGTCAAAATATTTAATCATAAATTTTTGACACAAAAACTTAGTTCTGACATAACGCTTTGATTGTAAATCAAACATTCTTTAAATTTCAAGACAAATTGTAGAGTAAAAAAAAAGTTTGAAGTTTAATTACTTCTGTGAGAGTTGGAAAAGAAAAAGCTTAAATATGAAAAGAGCGAATTCGCTCACCATTAAAAATATTTTTAACCAAATTTTTGACCCAAAAACTCAATTCTGACACAAAGCCTTAATTGAAAATCAACATTCTTTAAATTTCAATCCAAAGTGTATTTTAATTAAAGTTTAATTAAAGTTTGAAGATTAATTACCTCGGTAAGAGTCGGAAATTCATTTGTGAGCAACTCCTTGAGTTCGGTCTTTTTTAATTTGTACTTGTCGCCTTCTTTGGATGAGTATTTGTGGAAGACCTCAATGATGGTTCCCAGGCAGTTCTCTAAGTCTGACATCTTAATGTAGTGCAGCGTTCGACGTTTTCTGGAATAATTACAATAAGCACTAAAAATGTGAAAATGTTTGAAAGCAATTTCAAGCTGTTTAACTTTTCCCTCAAATGACTGTAAAAGTTTAAGTGTTGAAGCAATTTTATGGACCATTAACTTACTTTCTGTCTTTTGCAAACACATTTCTAGTCATTATGTAGTTAGTTTTGCAATTTCATCTGCAGTTCGGAATGCTTGGAGCAAAATAAGCTGTAAAACATTGCAATGATAAAAACTTACTACACTTACCAGCAGAGAGTTTGTTCGAATGAGGCGATTCAGAGCAGAGTGAGATGGGAGTCCATTTATAGGTCTGAAACGGAGGGGCCTGTAGCTTGGAGATTCTGACCTGTCAATCACCAGAACTGACCAATGAGCTTCTGACCTTGTTCTCACTCCACTACACACATTCAGAGTGAGATACAAAGAGATGAAGATGAACACACACACACTCACTGAACCACTCACACACACACTCACACACACACAAACACACACAAACACACACACACACACACACACACACACACACAGAATAACATTTGTGTGGCCAAATTTGATAAATAAGCTGTAAAAATACTATTATACAAAATAATGCCTTTGCCAACTTTCAAAGTACTTTGTTTACATGTAAAATTTGTAGCAAAATTAAACTGGGTTAGGTTTTTTGTTTGTTTGTTTTTGTTAAATCTGGTAAATTTTTGTTGTCACTGGGTTTACGAAACTTGATACCTAGTATGTTTATTGTTTGTACCTGTCTTTTTTTATTTTTCTTTGTAACTGCATTGTCCTGTCAGTCTTTTTCCAAGGAATCAAAGACAGTCTCCCGTTTCTATACATTGGTCATCTCGTCCTCTTGTTGTAGGCAATAAGGATATGTTCACCACTTTTTTCCATTCTGTTTTCCTTTTGATCTTTCTTGGAAGTTCTGTTGCCCATATTAAGCGCACACAAGTGTTTTGTTGTCAGGCATCTCGGAGAACGACAATAGTGTGTTTGTTTTCCAAGGAATCAAATACAGTATCCTGTTTCTATACATTGGTTGTCTCGTCCTCTTGTTGTAGGCCATAAGGATATATGTTCACTACGTTTTCCTTTTCGTTTTCCTTTTGATCTTTCTTGGAAGTTCTGTTGCCCATAAGCGCACACAAGTGTTTTGTTGTCAGGCATCTCGGAGGATAACAATAGTGTGTTTGAGAGGAAGTGAGTGGTGTGGCATGTTAATCAGCCGATCCTTTTCTGTTATAGAATTGGCCAGACGTGTGTCCTAAACACCACTGGACTATTAAACAGCTTTGACACAACGAGACAAACACACACACACACACACACAATGCATTAACGCAATCTGTAGATTACATTTTCAAGAAACTTTAACCTAATAAGTTTTCAAAAGTATATTTTTTTTCCGAATTTTTGTTTGTTGTTACAGATATTTGTTACCATAAGCAAGGTTTTGTCTGTTTGAATAATAATAATAATAATAATAATAATTTGCCATTTAAATGTATTATTCTTATTCTAATTTAACAACAACTGTAACTGCATTTTAAATGTATTATTATTATTATTATTATTATTATTAATAAAATATTATTAAGTTAATGTTATTATATATTGTATGAAAGAAAAAAATATTTTTAAATAATAATTTTCAATAATACATTTAAATGGCAAATTATTATTATCATTATTATTATTTAACAACAAGTGTAACTACATTGTAAATGTATTATTTTTATTATTTATTATTGTTATTATAAAATAATATATTATTTTATATTGTATATATTATATATTCATTAATTGTTTGAATAATAACAACAATTGTAATTGTTTTTATAAATAATAGTGTTATTATATATAATAGTGTTATGTAATACTATTATTCACTATTATTGATTAGTGATAATAATAATTATTATATCTTAATTAATAAGTGTCTTTTTTACCACAGCAGCAAGTTTTAATTCAAATGTTCATGTTTAAAAATATAATTAAATTTGTCTTAATATATATTTTTAAATTACAATACATTTTTACAATATTGTATAATATATTGTACAATATATTGTACAAAATACAATCTATTTTTAAATTATAATATTTCTTTTTTTGCAATCCAAAAACATTTATTTTCATAAATAATAGTAATTACAGTTGCATTATATAATATTAAATATTATAATATTTATTATATTTTTGCAATACAAAAACATTTATTTTCATAAATAATAGTAATCACAGTTACATTATAACACATGGGAAAAACATGAAATTCAGTTTGTGTTTTCATGCGATATACTTTTTAGAACTATCAGTAATTACTCTTTAAACGTACAAATACATGTTTTATATAATGTACTTTAGCAGGAGTTGCAATGTTATAAAAATTTGATAAATGTTTATTGAATGCTTGTGTACGTTATTATTGCATTATAGTTTACTATGAACACTATGACTATACTTAGAAGTTATAATAAAGGTATTATAAAGATACAATTTTACTAGATAGTATACTTACTAAATATTATAATGTATTAAACTGCTGAAATAGTTACTACTACGAGACAAACACACACACACACACACACAATGCATTAACGCAATCTGTAGATTACATTTTCAAGAAACTTTAACCTAATAAGTTTTCAAAAGTATATTTTTTTTCCGAATTTTTGTTTGTTGTTACAGATATTTGTTACCATAAGCAAGGTTTTGTCTGTTTGAATAATAATAATAATAATAATAATAATTTGCCATTTAAATGTATTATTCTTATTCTAATTTAACAACAACTGTAACTGCATTTTAAATGTATTATTATTATTATTATTATTATTATTAATAAAATATTATTAAGTTAATGTTATTATATATTGTATGAAAGAAAAAAATATTTTTAAATAATAATTTTCAATAATACATTTAAATGGCAAATTATTATTATCATTATTATTATTTAACAACAAGTGTAACTACATTGTAAATGTATTATTTTTATTATTTATTATTGTTATTATAAAATAATATATTATTTTATATTGTATATATTATATATTCATTAATTGTTTGAATAATAACAACAATTGTAATTGTTTTTATAAATAATAGTGTTATTATATATAATAGTGTTATGTAATACTATTATTCACTATTATTGATTAGTGATAATAATAATTATTATATCTTAATTAATAAGTGTCTTTTTTACCACAGCAGCAAGTTTTAATTCAAATGTTCATGTTTAAAAATATAATTAAATTTGTCTTAATATATATTTTTAAATTACAATACATTTTTACAATATTGTATAATATATTGTACAATATATTGTACAAAATACAATCTATTTTTAAATTATAATATTTCTTTTTTTGCAATCCAAAAACATTTATTTTCATAAATAATAGTAATTACAGTTGCATTATATAATATTAAATATTATAATATTTATTATATTTTTGCAATACAAAAACATTTATTTTCATAAATAATAGTAATTACAGTTGCATTATATAATATGAAATATTATAATATTTATTATATTTTTGCAATACAAAAACATTTATTTTCATAAATAATAGTAATTACAGTTGCATTATATAATATGAAATATTATAATATTTATTATATTTTTGCAATACAAAAACATTTATTTTCATAAATAATAGTAATCACAGTTACATTATAACACATGGGAAAAACATGAAATTCAGTTTGTGTTTTCATGCGATATACTTTTCAGAACTATCAGTAATTACTCTTTAAACGTACAAATACATGTTTTATATAATGTACTTTAGCAGGAGTTGCAATGTTATAAAAATTTGATAAATGTTTATTGAATGCTTGTGTACGTTATTATTGCATTATAGTTTACTATGAACACTATGACTATACTTAGAAGTTATAATAAAGGTATTATAAAGATACAATTTTACTAGATAGTATACTTACTAAATATTATAATGTATTAAACTGCTGAAATAGTTACTACTATTGTTCTAAGCCTATATAAACGGTGAAATCTGAAGTCATGAAGTCATACTCTATATAAAAATGAAGAGGTGCATGGGAATGCAGTCACGGGGCACTACGATCCTTCCCTCTCCCATCCTACTCCTCCCTGGCGTTTATCCAGCGGGCTGGACGCTTGGTGATTGTCGGACGGGCTTTTATCCGCCATAATAAATGTGTCTTTGTGGCCTCATATATGCAGCACAAGCACACTGTTGTTGACAGCAAACACTGCATCTTGTGTGGGCCTCGCTGTCCTGACGGTCTTTCTCAGGGGTCAGATGGATATAACACCCCGTCAACAAATCAATAATCCATCTCTCTGCCTCTCCATACTCATGTGTTGATTTGTTCATCACATTGCGATCTGTGAGCGGAGTTCGTTCGCTATGGACTGACTCAGATGACTGTTCAATCGTGGGTGCTGTTGTTTTGCTGTGACGAATCAGTGATCTTGTTCAGATCCAGTGGGTCAACTTTCATTGTTTTTTGGGGCCAAACAGTTTAAAAGTAATTTTAATTTAATTTAATAATTTCTTTTTAAAATAATATTAAATTCAAAAACGTTAAAATAATGAATATATGAAATAGCCGAAATTAAATAAATTAATAAAATAAATAATAAATACAATAATAATTTAATAAAATGAGAACCTTTAACAATTAAACTTAATATTAAATGAAAATAAATAATAAACAAAATAAATTACTAGAATAATTGAGAAACAAACAAAATTAAATAATAAATAAAATCTAATTAATTAATTTAAGGCCCTTTAGTTGTTAAACTTAATATTAAGTTTAAATAACTAATTCATAAAAAACTCCAGTTAACATATTATATCAAAATACATAAAAAACAAAACAAGTTAATAAAATGATTAATAATAATAATAAAAATATATAATAATTAATAATACAAATAAAAAAAATAGCATGATGCCCTTTAACAGGTAAACATAAGCAAGCAAATCAATCAATCAATCAACCGATGTCTGTCTCCACAATAAAATCAAATGTGTGTGTGTTTGTTTAAGTCTGGCTGTGAATAATCTCCTCTGTACAGAACGGTTGAATAAATGAGCTTTTGTTGGCCGCTGGATTGAGGAACCTGTTCTCTCCCTGCTGTTGTGTCAGCCATATGATTGGCTGCCCAGTGCACTCTGGGATACTGGTGGTGGCCTGACAGAGGACTCATTCTGAGCTCCAGCCACACTCAGGATCACATACTCTCATTGACTACTGTTTTCTTACTACGGATCTATCACGTTCACAATTTCACTAAACTGAGTGTTTGTATATTTAGAAGCTGTAAACACAAGGGTGAAAAAGTCACTGCTGATACTTCATTTGCAAAATTAGTATTTTAGTTAAACTTAATTTAGTTAGTCTTTAAATGTTCAGAAATGTGTATTTCGTTTGTATTTTTCAAGATGTTTTTTTTTATTTTTTTTATTGAACACGATTAGTAAGAGGACTTTGGACCAATGGGATTTCATAGTGGGTGGGGCTACTTACATGACTTTCAAAAATATACTGAAAATATTAAAAGTTTTTGTTCATATTTTAGTGCAAATTTATAGTCAATTTTAATATTAATATTTAGTTTTGTGTTCATTTGAAGACCCGTTTTTTAAATACATGCTATTCTTCTTCTTCTTTCTTCTTCTTATTATTATTATTAGTGGTGCATAGTAGTAGTAGTAGTAGTAGTAGTAGCATTGTCTTACTGTGTATATACTGTATATATATATATATATATATATATATAGGCCTATTGTCAGGGAGTCTCTGTCACCAGTCACCAGCTCTGGACTCCATGTCCCAGAATCCTCCCCGGCTTACACCTGTTTTCAGTCACGATCACCACTCACACCAGATCACATTCACCTGTATTGTGATCACCTGCACTGCCGTCTCCAAT
>NW_015540857.1:205253-206827 GCF_001515605.1 Sinocyclocheilus anshuiensis | reverse complement strand
ACATGTCTACGTCACTGTGTGGGAAGATTTGCATAACACCGCCCAAATGTTCACGCAAAGAAAGAAGGTGTAACTTTGATTCTCGCTGTAGTTGTCAGGGAGTCTCTGTCACCAGTCACCAGCTCTGGACTCCATGTCCCAGAATCCTCCCCGGCTTACACCTGTTTGCAGTCACGATCACCACTCACACCAGATCACCCTCACCTGTATTCTGTTTACCTGCACCTGCCATCTCCAATCAAGCCACATTCAAGCACAGGCTCCTCACTCACTCATCGTCCGGGGTCTACCGTTCACTACTCTGAACCTTACCAGACTCTCTTTATGCTATTTACCCATTTAGCCTTCCCTCTAGTTCCCTGAAGATCTCCATCCGTGGTTCTCCTCCGCTCCTGGATCCTGAACCCTCCGTGCACCTACAAAGGAACCATACATCAGGACCAGTGTTGGGCTAGTTACTCAAACAATGTAATATATTACTCATTACTAGTTACTCATTTCAAACATAATATTGTTACTTTTACTTATTACTTTCTGGCAACAGTAATTAGTTACATTACTTTTTCTTCACGCCCCACAGAAGTTGTAACTGTGTATCTTCCACATAAAATTCTAGTGATTGATCGTGGCATTCAAGTAGAAGTGTTGTATTAATATCATTAATTGTCATGTGTAGCTTGACGCTAATTGTCATTTCTTTTTTTTTTAATTATAGTAATATAATGTACCACATGCTGATCAGAGGCATGTGGGTGGGATGTAATGCCAGAGTAAAGTAAAGCCACAACTTACACAACAGTGCTCCGATCATCGTTTTTCCTGACAAAATCAATATAATGCAATATTTCTATCTGCTGAATGTAAGTGTTTCCATATTCCAAGCTCGCCTGCTGCACTGGGGACATCACATGCATGTGTGAGTCCTGAAAATAAATTTATTATTTGATTATTTGAATTATTTGATTGTTGGGTTTTAAATCCGCGGGGTCGAGGCGTCAAAAGTAACTAAGCTGTTTTATGGATAGTGACTGATATTATTACTGTAATCTTATTAGTAATTAGTTACACTACTAGTTACTGCAAAAAAGTAATATTATTACAGTAACTAAGTTACTAGTAACTAGTTACTGCCCAACACTGGTGTGTGTGTGTGTGTGTGTGTGTGTGTGTGTGTGTGTGTGTCAGAGTCGGTGTGTGTTCATACACACACACACACACACACACACCGGCTCTGACTTCACCTGTCATCAACCATCTGATGTGTGTGTGTCTGTGTGTGTGTGTTCCATAAATAATTGTCAGTAACATGGTAAATTAGAGGCTCTTTTGGATGGTAACTGTAATATTATTACTGAAATCTTATTAGTAATTAGTTACACTACTAGTTACTGCAAAAAGTAATATTACAGTAACTAAGTTACTAGTTACTGCCCAGCACTGATCAGGACACAGCTAAGACTCATTGAACTGTCATTCGTATTGGATACTCCCCAGTCATTGCTCCAGTCATTCTGCCTAAACCTTACCTGCCATTCATTCACTAACCTGTTGTCTCCGGCTTGATCTGTGACACC
>NW_015540857.1:196189-205123 GCF_001515605.1 Sinocyclocheilus anshuiensis | reverse complement strand
TATATATGTTTCTATAGCAGATCACCATTGATCTTAACATGTTTTTTTGTGGCCTTAAATGTCCACTTGTAAACTGAAATTGCAAAAAAGTCCACAAACTTAATAAAAACAACCTGATTTTCAAAGGTCATGTAAGTAGCTACACTATATTTTCCTGTCTGTAAAATCATGTTGCTTAATGTGCATTTTGAACCATTTCTAGCAAGAAATCGGCTAATTACATTTTTCCAAGACCATCTCCGGATCTGTATATTTAGTGAACCGATATTTGTGCAGAAACATTCAAATAGATTCAGAAATTGTAATTATTGCCACCTCAGCTGGTAAATACTGCTTTTTCTGCTGAGTTTAGTCCGCTTTTCAGAGGGAAACAGTCAGGAGTTGTTCACAAGGATTTACAAAGACAATTACGACCGACTATTTCATCGCTTGACCTTCTGAACGTTAAGGAACGAAATGTGTGTGTTCTGTTTGCGGGTGGCTGGCTGATGGGAGAGAGAATTTAGTATGTTCGGCCACATTCACTCGCGTCCGTTTATAGTGTGCGAGGCGCTGAAAGAAAGTCTTCAGCGGGGATGACTAAGTAGCTAGGCTGTTTTATGGATGGTAACTGTAATATTAGTACTGAAATCTTATTAGTAATTAGTTACACTACTAGTTACTGCAAAAAGTAATATTACAGTAACTAAGTTACTAGTTACTGCCCAGCACTGATCAGGACACAGCTAAGACTCATTGAACTGTCATTCGTATTGGATACTCCCCAGTCATTGCTCCAGTCATTCTGCCTAAACCTTACCTGCCATTCATTCACTAACCTGTTGTCTCCGGTTTGATCTGTGACACCTATCTATGTGTTTGTATATATATGTGTGTGTGTGTAGGCTATATGTATTTAGTAAAACAAAAAAACATTACTAACCATATAAATCCTGACATCTCAGGGTCTGTACCTATTTAGAACCAATATCAGTCAATGCAAATTACATTTGTGCAGAGATATAAAAAATAGATAAAGAAACCATCATTTTTGCCACCTCAGTTGATAAATAATGCTGTTTCTGCTGAGCTTAGGCTGCTTTTCGCAGGGAAACAGTCAGGAACCAGGATTTACAAAGACAATTACGACCTAACATTTCATCGCTTGACCTTCTGAACGTTAAGGAACGAAATGTGTGTGTTCTGTTTGCGGGTGGCTGGCTGATGGGAGAGAGAATTTAGTATGTTCGGCCACATTCACTCGCGTCCGTTTATAGTGTGCGAGGCGCTGAAAGAAAGTCTTTGGAGTATTTTTCAGGTGAACTTTTCTCTCCATACAAATCACCCAACGAGACTCACTGGCCTTCCTGTCGCTTTTTGTCTGTTGTCCTGTTGTCATGGCGATGAGCCGTAGCCGCGCTGCAGTGCTTGCGGGGTTTCGTTCCCAGCTCTCGCTGTGCCAGAAAGGTTCGCCAGAACGCTGAGTCATCGCCTGGAAATGCGCCACGGTAACGGACGAGGGCAGCTCTCCAGGTGCTAAAGTGTCCCGATTCACTTCAGCTCTGATAAAAATCATGCGTTTGAAACTGAAAATATCCAAACTTGACATTTGCTACAGTCGAGTGGTAGTTCAAAATGTTTCTTTTTTTATGACCACATGGGGGCATCGCTATTATGCTGTTATATATTCTACACAAAACGCATCCAGTCTCTTTGAAAACAATTGTGAGTTGGTTAAAACGCATTAAGAGCCTTATAATGCGTTGTTGGTTCATTTACGGATTGTTTGGATGTATTTGTGTTACTGTAATTGTTGTTTACGCTATTTTCTTCTCATCTGCAATGTTTATGCTTAACCACTAGGTGGCAGGCTTGTATTTTTATGCCGTTTTGATCTGTTCTGCAGGGTTATTAAAAAGGAAGCCTCACTCTCTGTCTGGACACGTAGGTTTCTAATCTGTCCCGTGATTCCTACCTGCAGTTTTCGTCTGGTCTGTTTCCACAGATAAACCGTCCAGTCAACAGAAGCTATAAACCACTTATCGCGGTAAAACAAGCTGCCGTGTGGCAGTCAAGTCTATTATGGTTTAGAAGTCACGTGACTCCCCTAATGAGGGGCAACGTGTCGGATATTGATGGTAATATCGTAATATTTTTAGTAATATTTTCCTTAGTGGATACAGTGGATATAAGTAGTATAAATAGCCTATAAACGTAATATAAGATAATATATTGTATATTATAATATATAAAATATTATGTTATGGTGTAATATTATATAATTGTTATTATTATTCGTATTAAAAAATTGTATTAAAGTGATTAATTAATAATATTTAATTATAATAATGTTTTGAATATTTTGAATATTACAATGTTATATTGATATTATAATAGTTTTGTATTGTAGGCCTACTATTTATTCTATTTAATATTGGGTCTCACTTTATAGTAAGTTGCCCTAATATCTGTGTACTTGCATAGTAACTAGATGTCTATAGTATGTAACCACAGTGTAAGTACACATTGGTACATAGTATCTAACGTTAGAGCTGTAATATTTCTGTAACTACACACATGTAACAACTAGGGATATGCCGGTATCAAATTTTCATGTTGCGATTAATTGCTCATGCTTTTATTACGGTATACGGTATTATCACGGTGTTGAAATTTAGTTTTCAAAAAAGTGCTGTCATAATACAGTATAACAGGTTTAATAACTTTTCTCTTATAACAAAAATAACTGAACATTTAAATGCAATAAAGCAATACAGAAAAATGTATAAAGTTAAAAGTTTTACACAGATTAAAGTGCAAAAGGACTATAAAGACCAATAGGTATCACTTTACAACAAGACCTCATTAGTTAACCTTAGTTAATGCATTAACATTCACAATGAGCAATAGCTACATTTGCTACAGAAGTTATTAATCTTTGTTTAAAAAATACAAGTCTTAGTTCATGTTAGCTCATTAAATAACACAGTTGCAACTTTCGATTTTAACAACCTGTTATTAAATATTGGAATACCTAAGATTAATGAATGTTCAGAAGAATTTTTCATTGGCAGTTTATGTTAACTAATGAATTAACTAATGTTAACTAATGAAGCCCTAATGTAAAGTGTGACCGAACAATAAAGAATCAAAACACTTTCAAACAATATCTAGGGCATGTTGTAGTCCAGATTAAAATGTAAAACAAAGTTAGAAAATAAATAGCCTATTAAGTTTAAATATTTAAGTATTTGGCGCTGTGATGAACATCATAGCAAATACACAAATCTGAATGGCTGTTTAAATCATTTAAACACTATTCAGAAACAGAAAGTAGTGCAGCTGCTTTGTTTACAGGGTTTCCGGGGTAACGGCTGCATTTAAATGAATTATTATTATTATTATTATTATTATTTCTGCAGTTTAGCGCCATCTGCTGTCAGAGAGTGAAAGTGCGCTTTCATCCAGAGCGTCTCTCACATTCCGCCATGTGCTTCTCGTCCGTGCTTATTTACTCAGAGTGTGCACGCATCTTTCACGCAGCATACAGCAGTGTTGTGCATTTTGCCCAGTTGATGGGAAAAGTATTCTTAAAATGCATTCAAAATTCTGAATAATTTGTAATATATAATTATTCACGGTATTTAGAAGTGCCCACGATAAAAATATCGTGCATATTCATTACCGGGATATATCGCATTACCGAATACCGGCACAAGTCTAGTAACAACCCTCCGAATGGTTTGTGTAAGTACAAATGTGTAACAGGACATATATAACTACATTTTGTAACGACAATATGTATAAGAGTAATTGGAACCATTCAGCAGGTTTTCTTCAGAAATCAGCACAGACTATAAAAAGCAGTGGTCGTTTTATTATTAAATGTTTACTTCTATAACCCTAAAAATACTAAAAAGCTACAGTAGCAACAACAATAACTCAACCACTTTTTTTTTTTTTTTTTAAGTTTAACAGTAGCTAACTTTTCAAAATGGTGTAGCTTGTTTATTAATAAGAATTTCTTTTGCTAGCTACTTGTAGCGGTTGTAGCGTGACAGAATGCTACACCACTATTTTTGTCACATCGTATCGTGGGAGCATATTTACACTAAGTGAGTTGAAGTAAATATTTGCGACAAAATAGGCATTTTTAGCTTGACTGATTAGCTTAAGGGCCAGATTTAGCCTACTAACAGCTCGCACCAGCGCAAACTGTCTTTTGGCATTAAAATAGTACTGTCAGGATTTAGGCCTACTAAAGATGCGCAGTGAAGAATTAGCAATGAAAAGGCGTGGACAGTTATTTTTGCAACTCGCCTTATTGAATATGTATTTGTAAGAGTTTTCCTTTCAGAAGCAAAATTTATGGGAGGAGATTATTAAAATGAATCACGCAATGCGATTTACTAATGTTTGCGCTTGTCAAATTAGTGGTATTTGCGCCATTATTTAACGCCCCAAAAAAACAAATTTTGTAATCAATGTTATATTAACTATTTTGCGCCTGTGTCGTAAGGACATCACCCGCACCTGATGAGCATCGGCTCTGCTTATTTGCGACTACGCTAATTTGCGCTGCGCTTGGTATATTGTGTTGGTCGATATGTAAATGAGATGTTGTGTCTGTGTTCTTTAATTTGCACGTTGTCCGTAAATCACCTGCAGAAGTTTCCACGCCCATCGCCGCTGTTTTGGAATTGCGATTTCACGCTAATATACCCTGTTTAGTAAATCTGGCCCTAAATGTATTTAGCTATGTTTGATTTGTAGTTTTTATAGTTAACTGCTTTTTTTTTTAGGTTGATTAACTTTTAGCTTGATGAGCTACTGTTTCAAAGTAGCTTCCCCAACATTAGTTGATGTTAGCCAGTTAGCAATACTTGGTTAAATGTCATTTAGCTTACTATGCTGGTGTCTACAACAGGCTATATTTCACAAACAGGCTATATTTCACAAACAGGTGCGGTGGCATGCTGTTATAAAAATTAAATGAAAAATAGGAAATCACTTGCTAGGTTCACCGTAATGTTCCATACGGGGCAGCCGGGTCGATTGGCAGCACAATGGCTGGATCGATATCTGACCCTGTTGTGCCGCTAAGTGAAGAGAGGTTTGATGTATAGCATAGAATTGGTTTGGCTAGGAATCAGGGCTCATATATTTGTAAAAGGCCTTTATTTGAGTCCGTCATCTGCTGCGGTAATTAGAAACGGAAGTAAGACTTAGCGCTCAACTTCCCTGAGATCAACAGGTGAAGCTCAACAAACATAGACGTGCGCACATGGTCAGCTAGAATTAATGCTGCGCTCATGTAACAGTTTCGCAAAACTACCAAATTGAAATGTTTTACCAAGACTTCATTACCCCTGCTGACATTTTTGCTGATGCCAACTAGAATGAAGATCAAGCTGTGTAATATTTGGACATTTACCCTCCTAGACATCGTCTCATTATCGTCCCGTAGTAAACAAGCTTTGCAAACTGGCAAAAACAACATTGGCGCGGTAATTAATTTGGATTAAGTGGATTATGCGGCCCTTGTGATGAATTGGCTGCCTGTTGCAGTTTGGCACCCGAAAACCGTTTGGCTTTTCCTCACCTTACCATGTCAACCCACACGAAGATGCACACAAACAAACACACGCACACAAACAAACACACACACACAAACGCACACACACACACACTTTTAAGAGAAATAATAATAACCTTCTCAGGTTGATGATCATTTTTTGAAAAGTAAGCATGTCTTTATAACTATTTGTTAAAACAAGTATAAAGTTATATAAAATAATAATATTAATATTATATATTTGTAATATTATAATATTATACATAACATGTATAATATAATTGGTGATACTATTGTTATTTGAAAAACAATTAATATAAAGTTTATTATTATTGCTAATAAAATAAAAAATAAAATAAAATAATAGTTATTACAATTATAATACAATAATAATTGTTTTATTAATAATTTTTTTATGTTAATAGAAAATATGTAATAATCACTATTAACAAAATACATTAATATAAAATGTATTATTATATAATATTTTTAATTGTGTAATATTGGTACAAGATTAAAAATAATAAAATATTAATATAATAAGTATGATTATTATTCATTTAATGATAGTTTTTTTTTTATCTAATAATAGTGGTAATATAAAATAATACTGTTCATTAATATGATCAATATTAACATTATTAATTAATAAACCATTTATAATAATAATAATATTTAAAATTATAGAAAAAATGACTAAAATAGCAATACAATAATATTAAGTAATTAAAATGTTAATTAATTACTTAATGGACTATATAACTAACTTAACATATTAATGACTGTAAAAGTATTATTATTACTAATAAAATAACAATATTAATCAACATTAATACAATAAATTAATATAAAATATACTATATTATAAACTAGAAACAATAAAATATTAATATAATAATAACAATCACAACCAATAACTAGGATAATAATTATTTAAAGGCATAACATTATTGTTGTTATTTAAAGCATAACATAATATTAATATAAAATAATAATAAAAATATAACAATAATAACATTATTCAAAATGAATTAAAGAGGTCATATGATGCGATTTAAAAATTTCCTTTCTCTTTGGAGTGTTACAAGCTCTTGGTGCATAAAGAAGATCTGTAAAGTTGCAAAGACTAAAGTCTCAAATCCAAAGAGATATTCTTTATAAAAGTTCAGAGTCAGCCACACCTACCTAAAACGGCTCGTTCTAACACGCCCCCACATATCTACCTCACTATGTGGGAAGATTTGCATAACGTCGCCCAAACGTTCACGCAAAGAAAGAAGGCGTAACTTTTAGTCTCACTGTAGTTTTGTTGACGCTGCAGCCATGTCGTGAAGATGCTGTGTGCTTCGTTGTGAAAGCGAAACTACTTTGTTTGGTCTTCCAAAAGAGGACGATATCGCGGCACGATGCAATGCGTAAAAAGACAGTATAAGTCATTATAATCAGTAATTATGTCCCCACTGGATGCAACAAATGCCTCGTTTGTAATGGGTTTTAATGTTTTTGTCTCATCGCTCCGGCCGGGACACGGCATCAACAGTATGTGAGGGGCGTAACATTTCCGTCTCACGCTTGAGGTATTCGGCCAATCACAACGCATTGGATAGCTGGCCAATCACAGCACACCTCGCTTTTCAGACCGATGAGCTTTGTAAAAATCGACGCGTTTCAAAAAGGCGGGGCGTAGAGGAGAAACAATAATGTACAGTATGTGGAAAATAATGTGTTTTTTTAACTTTAAACCGCATAAACACATTTCATTACACCAAATACACAAAATAATGTTCTTTTTAGCAACATATGACCCCTTTAAGGTAATATAATAAATATAAAAGTAGTAGTAGTAGTATTAAAAGTTTTTGTGACATACAGTGCATAAAATGACGGCCACAACACAACCGGTGTCTGATGTCAACCTTTCCTCTGAGTAATTGGCAGAGACAGGAATAGTAAATCCAGGTCAGCAGGCCGCTTGTAATGTGGGGTCAGAGGAGATTAGCTCTTTAGCCAAGTTCACCTCACTGCGACGCACACTGATCTCCCACTCACTGCAAACACAGCCTATTACACTAAACACATGAAGGGTACTTTTGAGAAGTATATTTAAAATCTTTGTATCATTTCTGCAGTATTACAGTAAGAAAAGGTTAATGCTAATGCTAACAGAGAAATAAGAGCTAGCATAAGCAAGCATCTGAATAAAAATAAAAATGCACACAGTACATATTAAATACCATGTGAATTTTGGCAAATGTAGACATAAAAGACAGTACACAGATCACAGATGCTAGTATGCTAATCTGAATTTAGGCTAGTCAAAACAGTGGACCCTAGTGATTGTTTTTGAGACATTTTTTAAACTATCTTTTGTATTCTACAGAAAAAGAAAGACATACGGGGTTAGAATGACATGAGGGTAAATAAATGATGATTAATTTTCATTTTTTAATACTGTGCACTCGGTTTCCACAGCAAACTGGACATGTTGAGGCATGTTTCCTCTCAGGATGAATTCAAGTTCTTGTTCTAATAGCAAATGTGGAAACGGTTCAAGAATGTGTAATATTTTAATGAGCCAATACTTAATTTCAACCTTGGAAACTATATCAAAACATAACCATACTTTATTATTTAACCGCAGAACGTGTTCAAACCGAAGCACAACCTAGCAGAAAGGCCTTTCATTACCTCAGAGGCATTAACATTGAAAACTGCACCCAAAGGGAGGCTGCTGTGAATCACAGAAAAACAACTCATTTGTTTGGAATTGGCTCTGAAGGGAAAAAGATTCATTAAAGAATTGTTCAGAGGGCAGATGAGGGTTTGGTTTTTTTTATTATTATTATTTATTGTTATTCATCTCATGGTTTTCAATTACCGTGACCAGTTTCAGACAAAGAAAGAGAAAGACAGAAATAAATAAAGGTTTGCATAATTATGAATTGCAAATTTAAAAAAAAAAAATGCTCTCATTTTCAGAGAAATGAAAATTATATGCAATATTCATCCTTTGCCATAGACTATATAATAATAATAATAATAATAAATATTTGTTATAATATACTATTATTATTATATTTATTACTATTTAAATAAAAATAACAAGTAATAATAAGATATGCTGTTTTTTAATATTGCTTAAAATTAACATTATTAATTAATATAACATTTATTATTGTGTAAAAAGTATACTAATTTAAAATAATTATAATATTAATTACAATATTGTAACTATATTATATGAAAATTATAAATATTAATATAAAATAATAATAAAATATAATTGTATAATAATAAAATGTATTACTACTACTAGTAATACTAGTAAAACTACTGCAGCTCATCCAGAACGCTGCTGCCAGAATTCTGACTAGAACCAG
>NW_015540857.1:193438-196062 GCF_001515605.1 Sinocyclocheilus anshuiensis | reverse complement strand
TTTTATTGTTGTGATTATTTCTTTCTTTTCTTTTATGTAAAGCACTTTGAATTACCATTGTGTATGAAATGTGCTATATAAATAAACTTACCTTGCCTTACTACTAATGGCAATATTCATCCTTTGCTATAGACTATATATAAATAATAATAAATGAATATTCATTTTGATATTATATCTTTTTATTATTCTATGTATTACTATTTTAACAAAAAAGAATATTACAACAATAATATTCATATAACATTTATTAGTATGTAAAAGGTATACTATTTTAAAATAATTATAATACTAATTACAATATCGTAACTAAAAGTACATTTTTAATATTATACAATTAATTATAATATGAATATAAAATAATAATAAAACATAATGTAAAATGTAATATTATTGTTATTACTTCTGCTACTACTGTCAATAATCATCCTTTGCCCTAGACTTTAATAATAATAATAATAATATTAAATGAATATTTGTTATAATACATATTTTATTACTATTTATTACTGATTTAAAATAATTATAATATTAATTACAGCATCGTAACTACATTATAAGTAAATTATAAATATTATACAATTAATTATAATATTAATATAAAATAATACTAAATGCAATGTGTTATTATAAAATGTGTTATTGCTACTACTACTACTACTATAATAATAATAAATTATACATATTATAAATTAATTGTAATATTATCCTAAAATAATAATACAATAAAGTAATATTATTTATTTACAGTATTATTTATATATTTGTTTTAATATTATATATGCTTTTATTGCTCATTAATACAATAATAAATATTAGTCATTATTATAAATAGTTAATAGTAATATAATAAATATGAATATAATATAAATAATATTAATATGACAAAGCAGTGATATTAGATTATATAGTAAATTGGGTGTAGTGTCATGGTTTAAGCCGAGGATTTAACCTGTAACCTGCTCAATCTCATTTGGCTTCATCTTCTTTTAGCTTAACTTCATAAGTGCTGTGGAGGATGACAGGATTTTAATTTGGCTATTATGTTTGTTTAATGGCCTGTCATAAAGAGAAAGAAATGGCCGGGCGTACACCTTTTTCCTTTCTTTGTGGAATCTGTCCAAATGCTTGATGAGTTTCCAAAGCTCCAATGAAGGAGATTTGCCTTGCTAGACAAAATGTAAGACACACGGCTGACTTCATCATAATTACAGTACAGAGCTTTAATATTGGCCATATATCCATCCACATAATACAGTGATGCATGAGTATACAAGTTCTAAAGGCTGTTATGTCTGAGAGGAAGATGTACTGCGGCACTGTGAGGCATGTCAGTGTGTCGAAGCGGCGTGAAAATGCACCATAACTTCAAATGATTAGCCTTTAATCTTTGATTCTGCCCCGCTCAAAGACACACACACACACACACACACACACACACACACACACACACACACACAAATCTTTCTATTTTAATCACAATGAGTGTGATGTAACAGCTCCAGATGGCTGGATTCTCTTTGTTTGGAAGCTCACTTGCCCATACAGCAAAGATATGAGTTTTGTCTGACCAAAACATATTGTAAACAGAACGATTTAAAGAAATATTGTAAGTGAAATATTAGTTTTATCTAAAAGGTTATCAGGTCTTCACCTGCTTAAACACTCACATTAATTAATAATATAATAATTTAATATAATGTAATACATCGTAATATAATGTAATATTTTTAGAAATATTGCTTTATTTTATTAAATATTTTATAATTATTACTTTATATAATATCGTAATTCACTATATTTTAATTGTAATTTGCTACTAACTACATGCAATAATAAAGTAAATTCATAAATTACTTTTATGTGTCTGTCTTTGTATTTATCTATACATTTTTTGTATTTTCTCTTTGCAGCAACAACTGCAATCAAGCATTTACGATAACTGGCAATGAGTCTATCACATCACTGTGGATGAATTTTGGCCCACTCTTCTTTGCAGAATTGTTTTAATTCAGCCACGTTGGAGGGTTTGAGCATGAATGGACTGTTTAAATTAAGGGAAAAAAGCTGTCCAAACCTGCCTGGCCCTATGTGAAAATGTAATTGCCCCCTAAATCTAATAACTGGTTGTGCCACGCTTTGCAGCAACAACTGCAATCAAACGTTTGCGATAACTGGCAATGAGTCTTTCACATCGCTGTGGAGGAATTTTGGCCCACTCTTGTTTGCAGAATTGTTTTAATTCAGCAACATTGGAGGGTTTTCGAGTATGAATGGACTGTTTAAGGTCATGCCACAGCATCTCAATCGGATTCAAGTCCGGACTTTGACTTGGCCATTTCAAAACCTTAATTTGTTTTTTCTTGAGCCATTCAGAGGTGGACTTGCTGGTGTGTTTAGGATCATTGTCCTGCTGCATAACCCAAGTGCGCTTGAGCTTGAGGTCACAAACTGACGGCTGGACATTCTCCTTCAGGATTTTCTGATAGAGCGCAGAATTCATGCTTCCATCCATTATGGCAAGTAGGGATGCACCGATACCACTTTTTCCAGTACTCGCCCGATACGATACTTTTATTTTTGGTACTTGCCGATACCGAGTACCGATACCGATATTTTTATTG
>NW_015540857.1:170722-193340 GCF_001515605.1 Sinocyclocheilus anshuiensis | reverse complement strand
TTGAATATGGCGCTTATCACATGCTGTGTGGTATCGGCGTTTGGTATCAGGGCATTTTAACGAGTATGAATGAGTAAAGGAGACCAGTATCGGTGCATCCCTAAAAAGAACCCACAACAACATCTAAAGAACTGCAGGCCTCACTTGCCTCAGCTTGCTTACTCACATTCTTCAAAAATAACTTCTGTTCAACAGATGAAATAAACTGATTCAGGTTTAAAACAACTTGAGTAAATGATGGTATACAAATTAAACACTATGACAGAATTGAAAGACAGATGACAGAATTTTCATTTTTGGTGAACTATTCTTTTAATGTTAATAAAACAACAAAATGCAGAAAAAATGAAATTATCATCAGTAAGTTGCTTTAAAAAAAAAAGTAGAATTGATGTATAGTGTATATAGTGTTTTATTTTAATATTTGTTCATTCAATTTCTTGAATGTTACTGCTAAATATTGTACCTGAAAAATAAAGCACTGTTTGTTTTATTTGTATATTATGTGTATTTGTAATGTATATCTTTGTTCTTATTTTCTAATAACAAAGATAAAATAATGACAAAGATTTTTATCTTGGCTCACTTTGGCCTAAATGTCTGCCATTTTTTTATTTTATATTTTGTTAAGGTGTAAGAGGTGTTATGTTTCTGCACTCTTACATTTTTATCAAATTAAGAAAAAACTTTGTCTAAAAACAATTTTTGTGATGGTTTGTATTTTTTGTGCTCTGTATGGAACATCAGTGCCTGTTTAAATGATGAACTCCATTACTTGTGTTTGTTTTCAGACATGATAACAGACGTTTTATACTTGTGCTAACTGTTTGGCCTGTGCTACAAAACTTTCAATTTCTGGAGCACCAGTGCTATGTGCAAAAAAAAGTTAACGTACAGCCCTGTATATACAGTATATATATATATATATATATATATATATATATGTATATGTCCTCAGTTGCAGACAGAGCCTTAAATAAACTAAAACTGTCATGGAGAGAATAGGCAGTGCCTCTCTCTGTGGAAAAAGAGATGCTAGCGTCTCACCGTGTGTCTGCCAGACCTGTCAGTAAGGCTGTTTTCAGGTCACATTGCCATGGATTATGGATGTTACTGTGGCAACCTGACAGGACGGGAAGCTTTGTCTCAATGTCTCTCTGTCTTCCTCTCTCTCTCTTTTCCTGCATGTGAGAACTGAGCAGTGATTTCTGAAGGGTCCTTCTAGCTAGGAGCCGTGCTTTCAGGCCGCTTCACTCCATCAAACAGCTGATAAAACGGTCCGGAGAGAGAGAGAAAGACAGACTGCTTTGCCTGATGTGTATTCCAGGGCTTGTGAAATTGACCAGATAAACTCCAGTAAGTGTGAATATATCTCACCATGAATAAATGTTGTTCTTTAATATAAAAAGACTACATTAAACAAGCTACCGAATGCTTGAGCGATTTTTTGATTATAGTATGCGGGATTTGCAAGCGAATCTGTTTTATTTTCTTCTCCGTGTGCCATCTGAGTATAAATGTTCTGTTGCGAGAAGCCATTAATAAACAACATCTAATGATGCTTCTGTAAACAAAATTTGTCAACTATGCTGAATAGCTCACTATTTGCTAATACAAAGAAACAGCCACCAGGGGCAATTTAATAAGATTTGAATAGTCCTATTGGGCGCTGCTAATGATTTCCTATTTGTTTGGATAAGCTAACCGTTAGCATACCCATTCATCTCAATGGGAGCGTACAAACTGGAAGTATGTGACTTGGATGGATTCCAAAAATGCCTGTTCGAAAACATTTTAAAGCAATGTTAGCTAAGCTAGCAGGGTTATTATTGTTAACTAAAACCAAAACCATAAAAAACCTTGAACTTGTTTTTTTACGACATTTCTCATTTTTGTTTAGTTTAGTTTAGTTTAAGCTATAGTACTTAAATAACTCAAACTAAATACAAAAAAACTATACAAAATATTTAATAAAAGAACTAACAAAAATGACAACTACAACAAAATTACAAAAATTTTTAACTAAAATTCAGATGAAATATACAGATAAAATCTAATTCAAAATATTAATAAAACCTATAATAGCATTAATCAGTGATACTAAAATAACTCCTAGCAGGTTAATTAGCTACTATTATACTCATCTAGTAGGCTAACTTGCTAGCATACTTCTAAGTCAACTAAACATATGAAATAAAATATTATATGTGCCATATCTTTTTTTTTTTTTTACAAAATATATTAATTATTGTATTTACATATTAAATTATGTAAAAAAAATACTTTAACAGTGTAACATTAAAAATGTAACTACAAATAAATATATATTTTATATATTTAAATGTATTAATTGATTATTTTTTCTAATAATCATTTATTATTAATTGATACATTTTTCATTTTTCTAGGAATTCTAAAAATGGAAATATATTTAAAATGATATATATTTTGTATTTTCCTTGTATATTTTTGGACATTGTTTGTATATGTTAAATGCATTTAATTGCATTTCAATAGTGTGTGTATTTGCAGAAAGCATATTTAGGCCCCGTCTACATGGAGACGCGTTTAGCTGTATACGCATACATTTTGTATTGCATAGGCGTTTCGTCCACACGGATCCGGCGTTTTGGGAGAGTGAAACCGATATTTTTTGAAACCGGGTCCCAGAGTGGATAAATCTGAAAACGCCGCCCTTGCGTTTTCATGTGGACAGCGAATCCATATATTTTCTGAAACGATGACGTCATCAGCCCACGTCTCACCCCTAGTCAGACACCGCTACGTCACGTAACAGCAACAAAAACATGAACAAACACTGAACGGTTGTCTTTTTATTAACTAACATTAACACAGATTAATAAATGTATTGTTCCATGTTCGTTTGCAATACCGCGCACAAGGTTTATGCACATAGTCCAAGTCTTCTTCTCCTATCTCTGTGGCAGAATTACAGCGCCACATGCTGGTCTGGCATGTATACTACATCGTTTTGTGTCGGTTTTGTGGTTTCGTGTGGACGCAGATATTTCTTGAGACAAGGGGAAAAAAAGATCGGATAGCGAAAGCTCTGGCTTCGTGTGGATGTAGCCTTAGTTGCTACATTTGTCATAATTCTTTGTGGCAGGAAGAGAGGCAATACAACATATTTAAAATACTTAAAATCCTTTAAAAATTTGGTCAACTATTGTTTGTTTATGTTTTTGCAAAGAATTTCATTACATCTGAATGCCAAATGTTAATTTCAAATGGTCATGAATGTTTTGTCCTCAGTAAAGTGTAATAATGGCATCTACCAACAACCGACGCTAACCACCGAATATTCGACCCCCTACTGGTAACGTTTTGAACTTCTTTCATTGACTTCTGTCTTTTAACTTTATATATTTAACTTTTTTTAAAACACATTTAACTCCCCGTTTACTTTTGTTCAGCAGTGAACTGTAAGTACTTCACTATCTAACGACCAGCAGATGCAATCAGCATGTGGAAATCATCTAGGCCACACACACAATGCGCTGATCGGAAGAACTTTTGTCATCTAGTAATTGATGCCATCTTCAGTCTCTAATCTGTCACAGAGTCATTCCAGTCACTGATCTGAGACCAGCTTTACTGTCTCGTTAAAACGTTGGGTCTGAGAAACACATAAAAAGAAATGACCCTAGATTAGTTTGAAAGTACAAAAACATTTTACATTGATAGTTTCTATAGAAATTATTGTGTAGCAGTGGTAGCTAAAACAGCAGGCTAATCAGCTAGCATTATGCTAATCTAACAGGCTAGGGGGTACAGCAGCTGATCTGAAACCAGCTCCACGGTCTACTTATTTTCAATGTGGTTTGACATTTCATCAAAAGGTGAGAGTGGGAAATTATCTTGGAGCGTGTTGTGAAATAACTGTGAAATGTTTAGCTATTTTTAGCAAGTTTTATGTGCGTGTAGGGCTTAAACTCCCATTCAACTCTGAATCTAAAGTTGCATCTGAGTCGTCTCTGAGTCTAATTAAGATTGAGACAGTCCCACTGATGCTTTAGCAAAGAGACAAAGGCTCTGTATCGTGACATGTTCGCGTTGCCATGGCAGTCAATGGTCTTTTGAACATCCCTGGACAAATAGCGACTCAAGCGCTAATTAGCCAATAGATTGAATAAGAGGCTCAGGCTCCATATGTTTAGAGCAGCTTTATGGCCAGTTTTAGGTTGATAAAGCAGATTTTTTACATGCCAAAAAACTGGGTGGTTGTGTCGGCATCTTAGCTGAAGTAAATCACTCCTAAGCTAGGCTAGGCTAGTTGGTCTCAGAGATTGGTATTTGACTGGATTTAGGCAATGAAAGTGCCTCAAAATCAAGTACTTCAGAAACATTTGACTTTCTTGATATTGTGCATTGTGTTTTTGCTCCAAGGACATTTCCAACATACCAGCCAGATGATCTTTCTACAACAATAACATTGACAGTTATTCTTAAGTGTTTGTGTACGCCCTGAAGGAGAACGAACAATGCGGAAAGGCAATTCATTTCGCTTCACTATAACCTTGCTTCCGCTGAGAGTTCACGGCTCCCAGGAAGCTTTCAAAATGTCAGTGCGCATCACAAATGCAAAAGGACGACAGAAAGCCATCAATATTTTCATGCAGATTCCCAGCTTGAGGGCCACCGATCTAAAGTACAAAATCTGATAAACAGAGATTGATTTTTTTCTAAAATCACTTTTCATGGAAACTGATTGCATTCTGATTCATTTGTTGCTCTAAAGAAGCAACTAAATTAAAAAACACTATATATACACATACAAGTACATTGTCACAGTTCACTGTTTAGGAAGCACGCAGGAGGCACGAATAAACAAAAACAGTCTTTAATCCACGGAACACAGGGTACATCTACACTGGAAATGGCAGGAAACACACAAACATAACGAGTAGAACCAACAAACACAGAATGCAAAGGCAAGGACTTAAATACCAGGGATAATTAACAAACACAGGTGCCAGGAATCATAATTAAACTAACCGAGGACAGGAAAAAGACCATATAAGGAAAACCAGGAACAAAGACGGGCAAAACACAACAAAACAGGTCCATGATCCTGACATATATATACATATATTAGGGCTGTCAGTTTAAAACGTTAACTTAATTAATTAGTAATGAAAAAATAACGCAATTAAAATATTTTAACGCAGTTAACACACTGGCCCCGCCCCCAGACCTGTATGTCATCTTACATTTCATACAGTTGACTGATGACAATATGATGCAGGACAACAACTCCATAAATGCAGTTATGCCCTAAAATGCAAGATGTTGGGGCAAAAAAAATGCCCCTGTATGACTTTTTGTCTCATATTTATATCATATGATAAGCATATCACACCAGCAACGAGAGCAATATCACAGAAGTGCTGTTTTTGTCACGAAGAACACGAGTGCAAATGTGATTTTATACAACAGTTCAGTAAATAAGAAGTTAATATGGTGCTATATTTTAAACACAATATTGTGTGTTTTTGTTTAATTTTGCCAACGATAGTTTGTGATTAATTAGATTAACTAATCTGTTGTGCTTTAATTTTGCCAACGATAGTTTGTGATTAATTAGATTAATTAATCGCAGCACCCTGTAATTAATTAGAGTACAAATTTCAATCGACTGACATCCCTAATATATATATATATATATATATATATAATTTATTATTTTATACTAATGAGACTTTCATGCTATCCCAGGACAGCTGGAACCAATGAAATTGTAAGATGACTGACAGGATTGGGCCGTTTTCCAAATGTCATTTCTGACGTCACGGCCGCTGGAATGGAGGCTCATATCTATCAGAAGTGTGTGTGCCTCTCTGACAAAGGGAAATTAAATGGCACTGAGGGCAATCGAATAAATCAGCATGTTCATTCCCCAGGTCCCACAATGCATTTCAACCCTGCAGCATTTTTTATACTAAATAGGCACTTTTTACTCTAAGAAATCAGAGTCTGGTGTGAGACTTGAGCTCCTTTTCAAACCCTAATAAGCTACCTTGCTACTGCCTAACAACGTCGTAACTGAAATGGAAACCTGTAAGTGATAGAATTGGAACTCTTACATGCACTCAAACATGCACTACTCCAATTTACAATACCAGCTAACAGATATCTTTCTCAGAGGTGTGGCTAAAGGTTCTTGCTCAGTAATGTCAATACTGTAGAACGTTCATTAAAAACTAAGTCTTTAATAATGTTCTTAAAACATTAGCACAAATATGTTCTTGTTTTTTAAACATTTTAAGTCAGACGTTGATCTAACATTTTGTAATTGTTACTTGCTTCAAAACGTTCAGAGAACATTCAAAAGTAACGTTCCCATCATTTTTGCAAAATGAGAAAATAGAATGTTCACATAACCCAGAAACATTTAGAAAAACTGGACATTTTGAATGTCCAGTGAACATTCAGAAATAAAATTTTCATAACTTAATGGTAGGGCTGCACGATAAATCGCGATATTTAATGCGCATCTTGTCAGAAAGCCGGTTCTGTAATCAGCGGTAAATCTCCATCACCTGCGGGCTTTCACATTGAGCAGCATTAACTACACAGAGCCGTTGTTCACTGAGGAGCTGTGCAAAAAATCGCGCGAATATGAACGTGGTTTTGCGCAGCTCGTCAGTGAACAACGGCTCTGTGTACACTGTAAAAAGTAATGAATTGAACTTACTTGGAAAACCTGTGGAAACTGATTGCCTCAAATTTCTCAAGCAAATTAGTTTATAATTTTTGAGTTAATAAAACTTACTGTAACTTTGTATAGGTAACTTGTGTATATGTATAGGTTACCAGAAAACTTGCGTGTTGCTAACTCAATTTGACAAGTTCAGCCAATTTAGAGATTTAAGTTAAGTTTATGCACAGAACTCAAACAAAACAGTTCTCTTAACAAGTCTGCTTTGTTCACATTACTAGAAAAATGTGTGGAAACAGATTGCCTTAAATTTCTCAAGTAAGCTGTACTCAAAACTTGAAGTTGTTAATACAAAGACAGAAAACAGATTGTTAGCACAACAATAGGGCATTTATTTGTTTAAAACAATGTTACTTCAAGTCATTACTTTTTAGGCATGCTATCAAATCAACAATTTAACACTGTAAGAAAAATAAGGTCCTTCTGAAGGAAGAGTTGAAGGCCGTGGAGAACTGCTGTTCATCGCCCATTGATGTCAGATGTCTGTATAATTATTAAAAAAACTCATATTTAATATCACTCACAGCACAAGCATTCAGCATAAAATATAATTAATATCTACTTATTCTGTGCAGGGTTTCACAAAACTGCAAAGTATGATTTTTCATTAAGCGCACCTATGTGAATAAGCATATACTATGTGGACACATGGAATTGGAGAATTTTCATATTCCATAGCCTCCATATTTTAATAAGTTTTTCAGCAGTTGAGCTCTCTTTTCACTCAATAAACAAGTAGAACTTCCACTTCCACTGCACTGTTTAAGTCCCCCAAAAAAGAGCACATAGAATATGAAAAGAATACGGTTATAATTAGTGCTGGGCATTGACGCACATTTAAAAACTATTTAACATGAAGTTTCTACTCCAAAGAATTTTCTGAAATATAAACATTTAAACAGTGGTTGTGATAAAAACTTGTTTTCATGACATTTGTTCAAACATTAAATACTGAAAAACGGATTACATAAGACATGATAAATTTCATTAAGTTGTACTGTATCGCTCAACATACTTTATGATGCTTACTCACGTTTATTTCATGTTATAACTAGCAGTAAAGAGGAAGGTCCATGTTTGTAATCTAGCTTGTAAGCCACTGGCTAGCTAGTACGCTAACTGACGGTTACAGGAATGCTCGTCAGTAAAAATAAAATCTGCCTTTTCTTTTCCTCAAAAACTATAGCACGCACTGTGACAATATAGTTTATATGTAGATCACCAAAAACTTACCTAATTTTGCCGCCACATGACACGATCTGACTCTGAAGTTCAGTTCGTTGTCTCCTTCTGGTGATGTTTTGTTTAAACCAACCTTCCGCCACCTACTGGTGCACTTCCGCCACCTACTGGTCTAGAGTTATTAGGGCACATAGTGCCCGTTAAATATCGCATGTGATTTATCGTGCAGCCCTACTTAATGGGAACATTTGCGAAACGTTATTAGAGCATATTTTTCTTACTTGGGATAGTGCTTGATGTTAGCATGTTGCTAAGCTAATACAGTGATACCAAAACACTCTCATGGCAATACATAACTATTTTACGCTTTAGCAAATGGTGTTTTGTTTTGCTCTTTCCTCTGCATTTCTGTATTTGTCATTTCTCATTGGAGCTTACGCTATGCCTGCATCCTACATCATCCACTGGAAATTCCCTCTCTTGTGAACGTGTGTACGACAGTTCGAGGAAGCTAGAGATTACAGTTTATAAAGTTTAAAATATGGATATTTTTCATACACAAACGCATTGCTTCAGAAGGCCTTTACTAACCCCCGGAGCCATGTGGAGCACTTTTTATGATGGATGGATGTACTTTTTTGGGCTTCAAAATTTCAACAGCCATTCACTTCCATTATAAAGCTTAGAACAGCCAGGACATTTTTTTATATAACTCCGATTGCATTCATCTGAAAGAAGAACTCATGTACACCTAGGATGGCTTGAGGGTGAGTAAATCATAGGGGAGTTTTCATTTTTGGGTGAACTATCCCTTTAACATGTTGCTAAACTAATACAGTGATACGAGACATTCCCATGACAATTCGTAATGGCTAAATCATATGAATCCATATGAGCATACAATCTCATTCATACATTCTCATAAGATCTTATGCCCCTTTGACAGTTAGGGGTGAACATTCATGCTTACGTTTTTGCTAAAAAAATCATACATTTTCATACAAACCACATTTTATTAAGATCTGATACAAAATTGCCACCTCATAAAATAGTTAAATTTTCTCATGAGACCAGCTTAATGATATAAAAATGCATAACATATTGACTTAGACTGAAGTTGTTTTCTGTTCTTGTCAGGATTTAAATATTAATAGTCAACATTTTAACTGAGAATGCATTCTGGGAATATTTATCGTCTCACTACATTCCAAATCCGCCTCCAAAGAGAACTTCGGAGTTAGAACAATCATGGCTGCCATATTGAAGAGTCATACAAACCAAAGTGCTCAAAACCTTCGGAACAAAGGATTTCGAAGGGTAAAACTGATGGATACCATGATTTTATGTGTGTGACAACAGCAGCTCAGCAAGATGATGCAGAATTGTGTTCCAAGGAACAGTTTTTTGGTCTCCTACACCCTTCATCCCTTGAAGGGATGAGTCCTTCAGAATAGAAAGCAGTGGTTTGACTTACATATGGTATATAAACTTGTACTTTTGTAATGTGATGTATTTCTGATTGCTGGATATTTGATGAGAAAACAAATGTAGGGAAGCACCTAATTTTTTTTTCAATTGGATGATGAAAACTGATATGACAGCTTATAAGTGGCCAATTTAGAACATGAATATATTACATTCCCCCTCATTTATATACACACACACACTAAAGCCATCTTTCTCCCCTTCTCTTTCTTCTTTTTTAATACAGGCCAGACATAACACTCTGTTCTCCATGTGTGCCGTGCCACACACGTCTTTTCTGAAGCACACACCCTTGCTAAGCAGCTCTGGTTCTGTTTAAATTATAATTACAAAGCCTTGCATCATTGTGTGTGTGTGTGTGTCAGTCCATTTTATACGTTTGCCATCACTCTAGGTTTTTAATGTTAACAGAACTTTGGAAATGGCCCAAACCTCTGACAAGATCTGCCCACTGTGACATGTTTTACAGATTACGCTGGCTGTGGAAAAATGTCCAGCCCGACACTTACGCAGAAACAGTGTCTAACTGGCCTGAATATGATCATCTGATGGTCTGGGAGTCAAATTATAATAATTTTATTCTCAAATGCCTTCTCTTGCTGTCAAAATTCTCACATTTTTTGTGTTTATTTTTCAGCCAGGTGTGACATCATGCTACGTTGCTTCACCGCGTGACCTAGGAGCTCAAACAGAAGTCCAGATAAGGATGTGGCTGCTTGAATACCCCTGTGTGTTTCCCATAGTTCAGTTCCCAGACTGAAAAAAACCTCTGAGTCAATGCCTGAGAATGTAGAGCGGGCATTGAAAACTACTGCAGTCTGCACAAATGCCCTCTGTGTGACGATACATGCAGATAATATCAACAAAAACAGCTTGAACCATTCTCGCTGGTTTAGAGATACAGCACATACTTTTAAGGGAACATACTGTGTTAATTACAAGATGTGACATGCTGTCAGTATCCAAAGAAAACCATTTAAACTTCACCCTCAGTTTGAAAAAACTAATTGTGTTTACATTAATTTGGTTCCAACTGAATTCAGAAATGTGCTGCTAGCATTTTTGTTTAAGCGCTTATATTAGTTCTCCCGTGTAAAATTATTAAATTTGTGCATTGTGCATTACTAAAAATACAGCTCCCCTGCAAACATGGTCCTGCGGGGCCCATGCTGGCTTTTTGCGGGCACAGTGGGCTAGGGCCAGCCCACACCAAACCTAAACAGGCCCACTGCGGGCTTGCCCAGGTGAGTCCCACAGCTTTGGGCTCACCATGGGCTCTCTGTGAGCAGCCCACACTATGGGACTGCCCACATTAATCCAATGATGGCCCAGTGTGGGCAAGCCCATTCGGGCCCAGAGCAACTTTTGTATCCTTTGGGCCCATGCAGGTTTTGTGTAGGTTTGTGTGTTGTCTAGTAATGCAACTAGGAGAATACTGCAACTAGTAATGGAGTAACTAGGAGAGTAATGCAACTAGGAGAAAACAACATTGACTGGCCATTCTTTAGCCACTCAATTGAACTGGAATGACTCAAACCAAAAGAGACCTTTTCAGAACCTGTTGTTTCATATAGGCGTTGTTTCATATAGGCCAGGGATCCTCAAATCTGGCTCACAAGATCCACTTTCCTGCAGAGTTTAGTTCTAACCTCAATCAAACACTCCTGAGCATGTCTTCAGGATCATTAGAAAATCACAGGTGGGTAAGTTTGAGCAAAGTTGGAGCTAAACTCTGCAGGAAAGTGGGTCTCACGAGTCATATTTCAGGTATAACAGACGTGAACCTGTTAATAAGAATTGTGTGGGCAGTTTTCTTCCTTACCACTAGGGGTGCTAGGGTGTTTTAGGTTTCCTTAAGTAAAGCCATGTGGGTAGACAGAGTTAGCAGTAGTAGCCAGCATGGCTCACCTGCTGAACACATTGTGCTGTGTCCTGGTTGGGAAATGTGTCATTTCAAGCCCAGTTTAAAGTAAGGAGTTTATTTTTTTGCAGAGATGTTACATGTATGTATGACCTGTGTGTAGATTGATACTAAGAGTTTAAGACAGTGTATTTGTATGCATTTTAGAAGGACTCTTTATTGGTGAGGCCACCACATCATGGTCCAGTTTGAATATGGATTTAAAGTTCTTTTTGACATGGGACCATAGTCTGGACTATTTTTTGACTGTTCCTGGTTAGAAAGAGTCTGGTGTTTGAGAGCTGTGGTGCATTTTCATTACACGAGTTTGGATTATTTATTTACTATCAGCCAACTTCAGCTATGGACAGTGTTTGGACATTGATGCACTACAGATAAGCACACGTCAACTTTCACATGACAACATTCTACAATCTTACATTGCTTTGTTTGCTTTCTTTTGTTTTTGTACTTTTGTGTATTTACATTTTTGGCTATACGTAGCTGTATTAACCTGAATTTAATGTTTTCTATTTTGTATTTAATAAATCCATTGATTTGAAATGCCTTTGGCTACTGTACATTTTTGACAATACAGACATTAGTTATGTGGTAACTGCATCCATTTCAGATGTATAATAACTGTTTTTCCCAAAGACTTAAGTTATAGTAACTGGAAAGTATTTATAGTAAAACAGATTTATTGTTGTAGTCTTGTAGATTAATAGTGTGGGCCTAGTAAGGGCTTCCTGGGGGCTAAGAGAGGGCTGCCCATGCAGGGCCAGCGCTAAGGGGCCAACGTTTTGCCAATGAGCAAATTCTCAGAGGCCCTGCGCTGGCAGCCCGCTGGGGACCATTAGGCTAAGAAAGTCATAAAGGTTTGGAATGACATGAGGGTGAGTAAATGACAATTTTTACTTTTGTCTTGTGAGTTTTGCAAGTTAAGTACTGACATGTTTTTGTTGTTGTTGTTGTTTTGTTTGTTTTTTTGGACATTAACCATGTGGTTTTAGACATGTAATATGGTAAAAATCCTCTAAAAGATGCTCTATTAAATCATTAAGGAACTTGAGGTACTTGCACGTAAATGACCAGTTTTGGTCATTACGTGCGAGTACTTCCCTAAGACGCAATTGTTTATACTGTTATAGCTATATTTATTCTGCGTCTGCATTATGGAGTTGACATAAAGCTTATGTGGAAGGTATTATACAAACATATTTGGCATGCCATATTTTTTTATTTCATCCGTGTGCACCTCGGGCTAAAATACAGAATAAGAACGGAGCCTGTACAAATGTCAACAAAAGTACGCGCACAGGAGAACTTCCCAAATAATGAGCGTTCTGCTTGCATGGCTGTATGCTAATTCAGCACAGCCTTTAAACCTGAATGATAGTGTATTTTTGCACGTCTGTTTTTGGTTTTATTACCTTTCAAACGCAGCCCTCTGAGGGCGAACTCCTTTCCTCAAACTTTGACACGATGTCAGGAGACTAATGAACTGTGTAGTATCTCTTCATGCGTAACGACGGGTGTCTGTCAAATCAACGCGCAACTAAACTCGTCTGAACAAAGAACATCAATGTCTAATGATCTTATTTCGTTTATTTGCCGCTTCTATGCCAGACAAAGGTGGGTTTTTTGGTCCATGCATTGTGTGAAAGCATATATCATGCGGCTTTTCATATGTTTTTCATCTCTTTTTCGCTCCGATTTGCCTTTCAATTCATTTTTTTCTCCCTCTCTCACAAAACAGACAACAAGCCCTCACCAACCCCGGAGAACGCAGGGCATGATGCTCGCGGTGAAGAGGAGTCTCTTTGTTGCAGTCTCAAAGATAGCAGCGGCTCTCGCTCCCTCCCCGAGACTGCTATCAAATTATTCCACCGGCCCCTTGAGCGTCACCCCACAGACCCCCACGCATTTTTGTGGATACATATAAAGGTTTTGTAGATTTCTGGAACTTCAAACTCCAAGCTGGCTTTTTCTCTGTTGCTTTTTTTTTTCTTCCTTTTTTAACTTGCGCACACATAAATATTAATCGGTAGATACTGTAAATAGATAGTTCATGGTTTATAACTAAACTCAGAAATATGCTTTTGCTGTCAGATTTTATAAACCTCTACCAGTAGGGACTAAACTGTATAACAGCTTGATTTTGTTGGCCTATCCACCTTATTTTTCAATGCGGAAGTTATTTTCTTTGAATGTGCGAGACTTCAGATTAGCCGCTATAGGTAAATAACTAGAAGAAAAACAAAGTGCCGTAAACAGTAAAACTATTTCTGCTACAAGCCAGTGTGTTTATGACTATGCCAAAATTAATGTGATAGTAACTACCAGTTTGCCATATAAATCAGCATATCAAACTGACACTGGATGCCTCGCACATTCACGTGCTTTTATAAGTTGGTCATCTGGGTACTTTTTGCCTAGTTTTATTTAACTTTGAACTTAAGGTGCGTTCACGCCATATCGCAATTACCGTAATTACCAACTTGTAAAAAGCATTCACGTCCTCTTAGAACTCGTAATTACAACTTGTGAACTGGGAGTTTTCTGAGAGCTACGACTTATACCACCTGACCACCTCAGATTCATTACGCACTATGCTTAGGCATTGGTAATGTGATAGTTCCAGGTCCGAGTCCAAGGGTGTGAACAGCTCCAAGTAGAACGTCACGTGTTGTCATTTCGTAATTACGATATGGCATGAATGCAGCATTACATAGCTACTGTTTATCGCCTACTATGCATATTAGGATGCTAGCACTTTGTGAGATCACTTCCTGTTCATAGTCACATGACAACAAAATGGCTGCCTTCACGTTGATTATACCCAATAAACTCTATGGCTGCATGAAATCGCATACTCTCTGAGTAGTTACTTCTTTTGAATAAGTAATTGATTCTTCGCAAAAACCTGCTCTCCTTAGTTACTTTTGCGATGTCCAACAAGCCATGCCACTCTCACGCAACGCATCATTTTCTCACGCAGTAAAAAATACATCGTGGAGCAAAGAGGAAACTGACGACATGCCGACAGACAAGACAGAGCAGGTTACTTCTGGTATGAAACGAGGTCTCCACTTTAAAATTGTGTCGGGGGGGGGTTTAATTCAAACAGTAAATACTGTTTTGTGGCTCTTTAAAGTGTCGTGACAGATCACTTTATTGCCTCAGTTCAAGCAGCATGAAAATCATCCATCTTTCCATATTAACTTAAAGCACGAAATAAACATGAATGAATATCAGAACGTATTTTATTTAAACTGTGACATTGTCATGACGTGACCTACTTTACCGAGAAGGGTCTGGCTGCAGCCTCGCACTTGCACTCTCAGACTTGCATTCTCAGACACTTGCGCTTCCGCTAGCGACGTCACTTGCAGTCTTTTATTTTTTTTATTTTGTTCTATTTTTTATTACTTTTTATATGAACGCAATGCACAAAGTCTCTTGTTAAGCGTTTTCCTCCTGTAGAAAAACATAAACACTTCTTTTTTTCTTGTCTTCACCACCTGGCTACTGTTGTAAAATGTTGAGCGATTCAAACAAAAAGTAATCAATAAATAGAACAAAATAAAAAAAATAAAAGCCTGCAAGTGACGTCGCTAGCGGAAGCGCAAGTGTCTGAGAGTGCAAGCCTGAGAATGCAAGTCTGAGAGTACAAGTGCAAGGCTGCAGCTAGACCCTCTTGACTGTACCAGCGTCATTTGCGTCACTTCACTGCTTTGCAAATCCTCTTCTGTGGTCTCATGGGATAGTAAATTGTCCATCAGATGTGTACTTAATTATTTTGTCAGTCATCTGAGTACATTTTGCCTAATTTTTATGAATGTTGTAAAATCAGACATGTTTGTTGTCTGTTCACATACTGTTTTTGCCTACTATATAGGAGAAGTATGTAATTTTGGATACAGTCTATACCACCTGAAAAGAGCTAGGCCTATCTGTTAGCATTTCAATTTCTTTATTGGCACTTGCTTGGCTGGCACATGACTAGGAGAAATGTGCAATGCTAACAGGCAAACCTTTGACCACTTACGACACTTACTTTAATTTGGAAGAAAAAAGAGAAATATTTATAATGCTTTAACCTGCTTCGCCTTTTCTGATTCTTTGTTAGAAAGCATGGCAAACTAACCCTTTTTTCAAAGATTTCAGCCTTTATTTATTTAATATTTTAAATGTTTTAAAGCCTTTTATTTCTTACTTTTGAAATTGAAACATAAATCATTGAACAGATTAGATTTGTTTATTCCATTTCTTACTTTTAAATCAATAAAAAAAAAAAAACCCCACTAAAATGAGTCATTAATATGTTTTATATTTAATATTACATTATATTAGAAATGATGTAGGCCTATCATATTTTCAGTCGGTTCTTAGGAGTAGACGTAAGTGATGAAGTAGGGGACAGAATGAATATCATACGCATCATCACTCAGTGAAATTAATAATTGATCAGGCAAACTCTAGAAGCCAGGGGAAAAGTGATTTTCCTTGAGGGCCCGCGGTGACAGATGGCAAACCACGGATTCCAGTCTCCGCCCAGCCGTCTCCGAATCCCCTACCCTCTCCGTGACATCACCGGCGCTCCGGCCCCGCCCAGATGCGATGCGAGACGCGTTTGCCCAAGAGCCACAAAGGAGCACAAAGTGAAGTGACCAACTCTACACTACAACTGCCGCTTTGGATAAACATAACAGGAATGCAGAGGTGAGTTTATGCCATCGTTGCGCTTTTGTGCCTGTTAATCCTCTTGGCTGCATTTGAATTGATTCGGATTGTATTTTGAAACCTCCGAAATGTTTGGGTTATTGTCTCAGCGCTCAGTGTTTTGTTGGACAAACGTTTCTTGGAACATTTCAGCTGCTTTTACAAACCTGAAGTTGAACATATATCAGGTATATTCAAATTTGAAATGCATAAACTTTAATGGGACAGCGACATGAATTATATATAGCCTACATAAACAATAGTATAAATGTTTTTTTAGAACTAAAACATCTTAATTTATTGATTGAATATACTCATTATACATAAAACTGAATTGGACGTTCCCAGAATTTCCCTTACAAACACTACGTAAAATATATGTAGCCTATTTATGAAAATGTACATTGATTTCTTCAAACATGTGTATTTTAAGTTGCCAAAAACCATTATAAGTATACATGTTTATGCCAAAATACCATAATAACTGCAGTTGCTACTACTGAAAAAAATATGAATATGCACTGTAAAAATGATTTCTCAAATATGTGATTAAAATTAATTATAGTAGTACATTTAATTGTAGTAGTACATTTTTTACAAGAAAATACTATTTCAGTATTCCTACTTTAAAACTGTACATTGAATTCAATGTGTTACTTGTGGTTTCTTTGGACTTGTTTGTCAAATTTGCTAGCTGTTTCTTAGTGCAAACTGTTTCTACTCATTTTTTTTAAAGTGGTAAATTTGCTTACAATAGCTAATTTTAGTTACTAATCTATTGTAACTATGGTCACCATAGTACAGTTTCATTAGGAACAACTTGTTCTCGCTTGACAGTTGGTTATTTGTTACCGTGGTTATCAGTGTTTGATAGTCACGACCACCCCGGTGGTCATTTCTAATGGTCAGGACATCCTATACGTTCCCCCTCCCTCTCGGCTCCCATTCCCAGCCATCTATCCCCTCTCCTTTTCCTCCCTCCTCTTCCCACATTCCTTTCAGACTTTGAATGGAACAGGACTGACCTGTGGCATAACTCAGCCTCGTTTTTCTACAAGACCTCAGCTCCCCGTCTTTTATTAACAATTTATTTTCAAGTTACGTGGTGTATTAAATATTCATGGCTCGCTGAACAAATGGCTGCTGCTACTTTAGATTGGTATGGTTGTGTGTGCGTGTGCGTTTGAGTGTATCTTCTTTTCATACGCTTGTTTGCAGTGAAACTATATTTGTTGAGTCAGGAAATATCTCAAAATCTTGAAAAGTTAAGTCACAACAGTTCCAGATCTGTTAACTATGTTGACAATCTGCTGTCGATAACCAAAGAATAAATTGTCTTATTTGATTTGGACTTGCTATTTGGTTTGTGAAAACAAACATAAGATACTTGTACAGTGACATTCTTACAATGGAGTTAAAGCTTTGCTACAATACGTCAAGAATAGCCTTGAGACATCAACAGTTAACATGACACATGTTAACATAACACTAGTCTGATTGTTATAACTTACTAACCTTGTATGTGCTAATTTATAACAATGTAAGTCCTCAAGTCAGTAAAACCAATAGCTTTTGTATGATACACAGGATAACAGAATGGAACGTGATGTAACTATTCACAAAACATTGTTTATTTGCAAACTCCACCCACATAAATAATGTTGGTATCTCATAACAAGAGGTTTATCTAGTTATGTTTAGAAACATTGTAAACGTAATGTAAATATATGTATGTAACGTATGTAATATACGTATGTATTTGACCAATGGATACTAATCGGTCTTGAGGAAGCTGGGTATATTTGCATTTTTCAGAGTCACCTGATCCCGACTTATTACTTAGAGAGCTTTTGCGTGAGAAGAGTTCTTGCTTTCAAAAATGAGTTGTACTGTTTTTAACTTGACACATCGTTAACAAAAAAAATTAAAAAGCAAGACGCATCACACAGCATCCAAAATTATCCATCTAAAGTGTGTAAAGCTGTAGTGTCCCTTCTTTAAAAGTGATAGTTTTAAAGAAGCATCCTTAGCTCAATTTTTAGTGCAGCATGCTAATTTAACCATAAAAAGTAAAGAAAAAGTGTAAAACACAAAAAAATCTAAAATTTTATGTTTAATTTTGAAAAAACAAAAACGCAACTCCAAAATCCAAAAGTTGTCTGTCTGAAATGTATACGGCTACAGTATACATAGATATATTATAAAATATATGACATTCCTTTGATTCTGTTTTGTGTTGTTCGGGAAAAAAAAAAACGCAAGACGCATTGTCCAAAATTGTCCAACTTGAATGTGTACGACTACAGTGTACGTTCTAAAAGCAATACATTTAACGTCAACCTTTAACGCAATCTTTCGCTAATTTAATTGCAACTTAAAATATCAAAATTAAAGTAAAAAATATATCAAAATTTGTAAAGCCACAAAAAATAAACAATAATAAATGCAAGACACATTGTCCAAAATCAGCAGTCTGAAATGTTTACGGCTGTAGTCTCCATTTTTTAAAAAGCAATACATTTCACGATAACCTTCAGCACAGCACGCAAATACTTAAACTAAAAATATATAACATAACTAAAATAAAAGATGCCACACATTGTGTCTCGTGTTGTTCAGAAAGAGAAAACAATGGGTTTTGTCCAAAATCGTCCATCTGAAATGGACGAAGAAAAAGCGATAAATTAAATGACAACCTTTAATGCATGCTAATTTAAGAATCGCCACAAAATGTTAAAAGTAATGAAAAAATATATACACAAACTGTAAAACCAAAATAAAATAACTAAAAAGACAACATGTCTCAAATGCTGTCTTGTGACACATTGTCCAAAATTGTCCAAATGGTAAAACTACCAAAGTGAATAGAATAAACGACAGCATATTGTCCATACAAACTTGTATCAAAGCCCAAACACTTTCTTCACAGAAGTGCCCATCTGCAAAAAAATCACTCATTCTATTATTTGTGTCTTGTCCACTGTACATAAAGCCATGTTAGTCCAGCTTAGAATGGCAGTGTTAAAATCCCCCTCCAGTCAGATGGCAGCCGACTGTGGAAAAAAAAAAAAAAAGCCAGGGGGGCATAAAATGGCAGATCGTTTTACGAGGATTTAATGTTTCAGAGTTGGCCATCAGGATAGATTACATTGTAAGTAAATTGTGGCTTTTACAGAGTTTATCCTGAGGCAAGCAGGCCTGATCTAGTTCAGCTCGCATCCAAGTGGCCTTTCCATTCCCATAGCTCTTTTAAAATGAATGACTGTTATAGACGGTTTGCGTTATGATACTATATTTAAAGAAAGCCACTAGTTTCAGTTTAGCTAAGGGTAAGTATTACTCCGAAGAACCTAGAATTATATACTCTCTTTTGCTTTTTGTGTGCGTCGGGATGAGTGACTGTATTGTTGATGGTATCAGTGGGTGTCTTTAGCTGGGATCAGGACCAAGACCTGGGCGGTTTGTTTTCAGGACTCAAACATGAGACGCTCAACAGTCTGGGGCTCGAATTTAAGCCTGTTGTCTAACCCTCTGATTCCTGATGATTCATCAGCCGCACATGTTTATATATAAACTAGCCATCTTGGTTCATTTTAGTTCAAGTTGAAGCATGAAACGAGTCGAGAACAGCTTGTTTTTTGTTTTTTTTATTTATTTAATTTAATTTACATTATTTTCAAGACAATTAAACATGCTTTCTGCTAAAATTCTCATCATAATTTTGGGTAAAATATTTAAAATCTTAGGTTTTCAACCAGGTGTTTGTGATTTTTTTTGTGTCATTTTTTGCATCATTTTTTGTGATTTTTCCACGAAGATTTCAGGTTAAATTGCGATTTTAAATTGTGAAATATGTATTGTGTTGTATATGTATAATTTGTGCTGATTATCAAAAAATGTACAATAATGAGGTAAAAAATTACAGATATTTTATAGATATTATTTCAGTCCTTAGGCCTTCAACCAGGGGACTGTGAACTTTTCATGACATTTTTGAATATTGATTATTCAAGTTGATTGTGATTTTAAATTGTGAAAATATGTATTGCCTTTAATTTATAATGACAATAATGAGGTGTTTATATATATATATATATTTACATATTTACATGTATATATTTATATTCATATAATGTATATCATATATAAATATATTTAATATAAACCATATATTATATAATATATAACAGAATTTAATGTAATTTTTTTTTTTTTTTTAGCATTTGTGGAAAACATGCACAACTGCCATTAAAATAGTGCAAAGATAAACAAGAAAATAAAATAGATCTCATTTTCTTAGGTAAAAAGTTCTATATTAAATACTAATATATATTATTTAAAAAATGTATTATATTAAAAGTGATATACATTTAAATTGTTTAGGATGAAATGTAACATATGTGTTTTAGTGGTTTGCTATTGTTATGTGTTTGTTACATGTAGAATAAGAGCATCTTCACCGTAAATTCACCTCAATCACTGATTCCGCTGACTGACATGTGCTTGCCATCTGTAGTTTGTCTGCGTTCTTTAACGTTTCTGCTTCCTGTATTTGGCCCAGAGGAAGCTCAGGGTTATGAGTGAGATTCTTGTGCTGTTTATGTTCTATCAGCTGAGGAATGACATTAAATTCCAGTCTGTGGCAGCCGATTTCCAGCTGGAGGGCTTGAGATCCACCGAACAGCAGGAGGAGGAGACGGGAGGGACGCGAGCTACTCATCAGCAAAGCATTTCCTCTTTCTTTTTCTCTTTTCCTCTCTCACTGTTTCTCCTTTGCTCTCTCAGTCTCTCCAGAGCACTTCCTGTCATAGTTTGGCCACTTCCTGTTGCTGTAAATAGAGCCGTCGTCCAGGCCAATGCATGACCCTTCCCAAATCTTTTTTTTGTTTTGCAAAATATGATTTCTTGTAGTTTTGTGTTCGGCCAGTTAAGATGTTCTGGACAAGTTTTGAGAAATTTGCACTTAATCCTGTTTAAACATTTTTTTTTCGTTATGTACTTCCCACTTATGTGCTTTTGAATCTTAGAATTTATGCATTTCTTATTGTGTTTTTGTGACTATTAGTTACTCTAATTTAATATCACAAATAATCAGCATCTTTATCAGTTATATAATATATAAAATAAGTATATTAAATATAAAAATAAAAAAATGTTAAATGATTTTATTTAATTGCTTTATTTGGTAAATAGTTATAAATAAAGTAATTAAGTAATATTGTATTATTGAATATTAATATAACATATACAAACATATTAATATAAATATAATTTATATCATTAATATTTATTATAATGATTTTACATGTTAATTATATCCACCCACATTATTATCTAATAAATAAAATAAGTTTATTAAAAATGAAAATATATTATTATTAGTATTAAAAATAATTGTGTAATATTTGTATTATTAAATATTAATGTAAAGTATATAAATAAATAACATAAATAGCATAATCTAAATATTTATAGCTTAAATGATTATATTTATTTATTGTAATTATTGTATATGTTAATACTCAAATAATTTATTTTAATTATATTAAATATTTATTTTTATTATTTAAAAAAAAAAAGTCAATATGAATTTCTGGATAGGATTTGAGAGATTTGCCCTTAAACCTAATTTAGAAGACTGTTGTAATCAAATACATTAGTTCTTTCACACTTTTGTAAGGAGAAAAAATGTAGGCCTAATGTTATTTTGTGCTTTGATAATAGTTCATTTAGTTAATGAAAGCTTTTGCTGTTAAATGAATGTCTGACCAGAACAAGTATGTGTTGAAACCTCATTTTATGAAGTGTTTCATAGATAAAGTCACAGTAAACCAACTCTGAAAGTCAGAGATGGAAGAAATTCCTCTGAGTGCTCAACTTAGTCGATTTCGGAATGATTTTCATTTAATCGAAAAATCTTGTCATTGTCCTTTGCGCTTCCATCTGTTTTCTAGCCAGAAGGGATGTATTGGCATCTGAGAATGACTTTGACTGAATGCAGAGGCATTGCACAGTACATGCATTTGAGATGCAGGCTGTCTGATATCTGAGACAAGGATTCTGATTGGCTGTTGCTGTTCTGGAATTTAGCCAATCGGGCGTTTGGTTCTATCCGAATGACTTGAGAGATTGAAGCTTCTCATCAGGGACGCCCTGATACACCCTGCAGAGTTTAAATGTCCAAATTTGTGCTTGACTCTTGTGGATTTCTAAACGGCTGATATATCTAGAAGTGCAGATGGCCAATTCATTACCGTTGTCACTTCTTGTTCCTGTTGCTGCATGATTTTGATGAATCTTATCATTTTATCATTTTTTTTGTGCGTCATTGTGGCTATTAAGATAATTTACTCACACATAATCTGCAACTGCATAATTATTATTGTATAAATAAATAATAATTTAGACATAAAAATTACATATTTGTACTAAATTATTATTATTTTGTTGTTGTAAATAATTATATTATAAATTTAGTAATATTTTGTTTTATAATAATTTAATATATTATTTAATAATTTATATTATTCAATATGAATATACAAATAATAATCCAAAATATAAAATAAATCATAGCTGAAGTGTGT
>NW_015540857.1:169529-170712 GCF_001515605.1 Sinocyclocheilus anshuiensis | reverse complement strand
GTGTGTGTGTGTGTTAACTGTTTCAAATAATTTACTTACAAAACTAAAATATAAAATGTTATTTTCTAAAATATGTCAATATATAAATTAATAAAATATTAATATAGAATATTAAAATATTGTAAGTTTATAATAATTAATAATTGATATTTAATAATGTATCATTTAGAGCAGTGGTTCTCAAACTTTTTACAGCGGCGTACCCCCTGGGGCATTTAACATTCTTCTGCGTACCCCCTCTCTTCCACTTAGACCGCAGTCACACCTTTTTTGTCTCAGGAGACAAGGTTGAGAAGCAGGAGACTCGAGCAAAAGTCTCAATATGATGTTAAAGTAACCTAATTTCTAGAAATAGGCTTTTTTGAGATGTTAAAGAGATCTAATTTTTGGCTTTTCTTTCCTCTGTGATGTTCTGTCAAGTCTTTATGGTCAGTCAAGAACCTGAATGTGCTATTTGATAATAGGCTATAATTTGAAGGCCACATTTCTAACATTTGTAAAATTACACTTTATTTCCATCTAAAGATAATCTCTAAATTGCATGTTTTCAATATAAAATGCAGAAATGTTAATGCATTTATTACCTCTTTGCAAATTTCTTGACGATACATTTCCTTAGTATTTGCATCTGTGTACTGACACCAAAGATTTCTTGCTGAAAGCAATAGACTAGAGCAGTGGTTCTCAAACTTTTTATAGCAGTGTACCCCCTGGGGCATTTAACATTCTTCTGCGTACCCCCTCTCTTCCACTTAGACCGCAGTTACACCTTTTCTATTAAAGGACAATATTTGCACCCTTAAATTGATTTACAGGTGCATTTTTTACCTTTATAGAGGCAAATATTGTCTATCCTTAGTATGCCATGTTTTATGTAATATTCTTAACATTTCATTGAGTGTATTATTAATATAATAAATAAAGCAATAAATGATGTCAAAACTAAGTGATACTTGTAGATTCAAAACTAAAATCGCCAGTAGGTGGCGGCAAGTCACTGTCTAATGAGCAAGGCGAAGCATTCATTCATTCAGTAACGAAGCAAATGGTTGTAGTTATGAAAGGGTTATTAATCAGTTCCGATTATCAGTACTCTCCGAATCATTCAAAACTGCAGATTCATTCACCAACCATTTCGTTGGAACTATTATTTCCTTGTAAGATATAACAAACAAGATTAACA
>NW_015540857.1:160505-166248 GCF_001515605.1 Sinocyclocheilus anshuiensis | reverse complement strand
AGCGCAAAGGCGGCACTGAAAAGGCCAATAAAAAAATTAAAAAATAAGTGGGCCGGTCTAAGGCATGAAACTCCAGGGCTGAAAATGAGTCCCACTCCGGCCCTGTGTGTTACTGAGTTGAGTCATGCCAAACATACAAGCTCGGACAGTAATGCAAAATCTTAATTTTATGAATATGCAACACTATATTTCATACACTATATTCCTTCTGCAGCACATTTGTTTAACAAAGTGGAGCAATTTAGCACAGGACGAAATAACCTGATTGTCTTTGTGATTTAGCTTTTGATTATGTTTCTAGAGGGATGAGCTCACTGAGAATGGCAGTGATCCTGGGGGAGGGCAACAAGGGGTAAGTTTGCCATCATACATAATGAGCCTGCAAATTACAGATCTTTACACCGGTCGACCCCCAACGACACACACAGGCAGGCAGCTGCCTGCTCCCCCTCCCAGCATCACACTCCCTAAACAGGTGGCTCATAGCTCATTAGCTAACAATGCACACAGATAGAACACCAGGCCTGATCAATTCTTGCACAATGGACCCTCCCTGATGGCTTATATGAATTTTATATACACCGCCAGTCAAAAGTTTGGAATAATTAAGAATTTTTTAAAATGTTTTGTTGAAAAAACAAAGTGTCTTATTCACACCAAGGCTTATATTTGATGAAAAATACAGTTTAAAAAATAGTATAGTAAAATATTATTACCATTTAAAAGACCTGTTTTCTATTTTAATTTTTTTTTTTTTTTAATGAAATGTATTTCTGTGATGGCAAAGCTGAATTTTCTGCAGCCATAACAAAAATTATTGGAATATGCTGAATTGGTGCAAAATCAATTATTATTGGTGCTGAATTATTAATAATAGTTCTTTGTTATCAATATTGCAAACAATTGTGCTGCTAAATATTACAATTAAATAAATATTGTTTTAAAAATTACAATTAAAATAAATATCATTATTATATTTTTCTGTATTCTTTGATGAATAGAAAAATTGAAAACAGCATTTATTTGTAAGCCCCCCCCCCATACATTCATACATATATCCCTATACATATATAGGGATATATGTATGAATGTATATATATATAAAGATATTTAGCAGCAAAAAACTGTTTTCAGCATTGATAATAAAAAGAAATGTTTAAAATCAGCATATTAGAATGATTTCTAAAGGGTCATGTGACATTGACGACTGGAATAATGGCTTAGCCAGCTTTGCTTTAAATGAAAAAAAATAAAAAAATAAAAATATATATATATAATAAATAAATAAAATAAAATATAGTTTTTTTCTATATTTTTGATCAAATAAATGCAGGCTTGGTGAGCAAAAGAGACATCTTTCAAAAACATTAAAAAATCTTAATTATTCCAAACTTTTAAACCGTAGTGTATAAATTGAGCAGGAAACATGTTTATATACAGTTCTTAATTCAATAGAAAGTCTTTTCATGCCTTTTCTCAACTAATAAAACAACGCTGCCAGTGCAATTTCACACTTTTCACCAGTGTGAATTCCTATGTGGTGACTCTCTGGGTTCGGGGGGCTTGTCGAGACCCTGTTTTAAGCGGTCAAGGTGTGGTAGATTAAACCTCGCTGTGGTCCTTTGATTGGTGATGGTCCTGGACCAATGCTGAACAGCCTGTCACTTGTCTCCTCTCGTCAAAGCGCTGGAATCTGGGTCATCAGGAATAAGCAGGGCCTTTGTGCTTGTTGTTTCCTCTTTGTGATCCCCAGCAGAGGCAGGCTACAAGTCCCCTGGGGGGGGACGATAGGGAGGAGGGCGCTTTCCTGGCAGTCAGACGTGAGGCCCAGGCACACAGCTATCCTAGCTTGCTCCAGAGGATCTTTTCCATGCACCATAGGAATAGCCACTGCCAGGGGCCACCAATGGGGCTTTTGAGGCTGATTGAATGACTCTTCCTTTACAGAAGGCATAGGAGAAGTAGTACAGTAGCAGTTTTAGATGCGTATTCTTATTCTTAATAACTCATTATCAGCCCAGTGATATTATATTGGGAGAGACTGGAGGCAATTATTTTCCTTCATAATTCAAAGACTACTACATGTCATCTTTTGGTATAAGGAGCATGTATATATGTGCCAAAGGTAACAGCAATATATTTGCATTTAGACAGAATTAATCATAATATTTAATATTTAATTTAGTAGTCGTAATGTTAAAAGTTGTAAAGGTAGTTGGGGCAATTAAAACGCTTAAAATATTTTTTTTACCACACTGTATCTTAATAAGTGCGCATAAATAAATAGTGCGCATAAATATTCAGTTCATTGCTCAGTAATGTTTGCCTTAATACTGTCAGATTGTAGTAATTTCATAATATACATTTTAAAACAAAGTCAAAGTGGTACATTATATATATTTCTTAAATAAGCAAAACACTACATAGTCTTGAACTAGATATTTAAATAATACTGAAGTAATGTTCAATAGATATTTTAAGGATTTAGTCTTTCAATTCAGGCAGACATTTTTTATTGCATAAATAATAAGTTATAATTGCACTTGATAACTCAAGGTCATGATAAATATTATTGTACAGAAACATTTGACAGAAATATAAAAAAAAAAATATATTTTATTTGTAAATATTAGTAACATTTAATATTTATTATATTAAGTAAGTCATATGTTCCAAAAACTATGATATAGAAAAAACTAAATTCCAAATTTCTTTTTTTCTGAATAGGATAGGTTTAAATTCGAAGTCATCAAAACTTTATACAGCAAAATTTCTTGTACAACGCACTACTATAATCTTGATCAACTTTAAAAAAGATATATTTTTACAGTGTATTTGAGTTTAATAGCTTCAATAACATAATTCTAACAAACACCTATTTCTAGGCATTAGTTGATTTGTATATTTTTGTATATTATTATTATTTTTATATATATTGGCTAGAATACATTCTATATTGTGAATACAAATAAAAACAAAATAAAAATAATAACTTTTTTTCTTGCCTTGTTGCTGTTCAGTGGCACAGAAAAAGTCTAATCAATAAACATGTCAAACTTCTCAATCACTAACATGTATTTAATGTAACGGCAATAATTATCTTCCCATGGACCAGTCTGGCTGCTTTTCTAGAACAGCCACCAAATCCAATCCTTGTACTTAAGTTTGAAATGAAGTGCTCATCATGCACGCCATATATATTATAAGATGAACTTTTTGCTACTGTTTCCTTTGAATCCGCCCCAGTAACTGACATTTCTCAGCTTTTAGCTTAATAAGATGCCTTGGCCATCTGCTAAGCTTGGCTTACTGGTCACAATGACTTCAGCTTTCTCCTGGACCCTTATACAGGGCTCTTACAGAACCTTATTAACCCTAATCCACTGATGCAGTGACTGTTGATGTCATATTGATGTGCTACTGCACTTCAGGACCTTCAAAATTGCAAAAGAGTAAATAAGAACACAAAAAAGCATGCATACAGTCAGTCTGCGAAGTGTTCATCTTGCAGCATATGTGTCCTGCAGCTCACCTGAGGAACAGCTGTTCGTCTGGAGAAAGACTTAGATCTGCCCCACCCATAGAACACAGTGTCCACAACCACCACCCCATTCAACAGGTGTCTCCTCACCAGGACAGCCCATTCAAACAAGAAAAAATCTGTCTTGGACCACTTTTGGAGTTGCATCCTGTTTCATTAGCAGTGCAGGGTCTATACTATGAAAGCCCCAATTTCTGCCCCAGAATAAAAAACAAACAAAAGTAATTGCGACGACTTAGCTGACAATTATGACTTTATTTCTCATAATTCGAAGTTTATATCTTACAGTTTTGAGTTAACATCTCACAATTCTGACATTCTCAGAATTGTGAGTTATAACAATTTGCATTTTGAATCACAAAATGCATTTTGTGAACGTAATATGATTTTGTGCACTAATAATATGAAATTGAATGTACCAAAACACTTATTGAAGGAAATATGCATGTTGTAACATAGACAGATCCTTTTGTCCACGAAAGAGATAAAAACTCAAGAATCCCCCCCCCAAAAAAAGTCAGAATTGTAGATGTAGACTCGCATTTCTGGCAAAAGATAGAACTGTGAGAAAATTCTCAGAAAAAAACAATTAGAACTACAATATAAAACTCAAAAATGCAAGGTATTGCAAGAAATAACAAGAATTGTGAGTCATAAACTCGCAATTCTGAGAAAGAATAAATTCCAACATGTTAACTCAAAATTATGAGATATGGGAATTGTGAAAATAAAAATAAAAAGTTGCAATGACCTTTTTTATCTTTTTATTTTGTGACAGAGACAGGCTTCCATACTAAACTGTGTGCGCAGCAGAATCATTCATACTTACACTGTATATGAACACTATGCACAGCACAAATAGGCCTCTGTTTTTTAAAAGGCCCCCCTTTTGCTCTCGAAACTCAAAAATCACCTATCTAAATGAGCTTATTTATAGCTCAGGCTTCTACAGTATAGCTATGTGCCTGGCCAGCTCAGTGTCCAACCTCTCAGCAGTCAGGCAGTCATAACTATTGGAAAGACTGACCTATATTAATAGGCTCCTTTGGCAGTGGAGCACCACGCCTGGGTTTCCCGCCTGAACTGTGGGTGCCTGCCAGATGACTGGGTCTGTCACTGCTGCCATAGCCTACCATCTGCTGTCTACTGCACACAATGGCAGGCAATATGCACACAGACCCAAGGGAGGGGCTTCACGGGATAGCTCTGTACCACATGCTGCACTGGGACACCTCTAAACACACACACACACACACATACATGCAAAGTGTGCATGGTGATATTCCCACTCATGAGATTATATATGGAAGATCATTATTGCAGTTAAATAAAAAATAATATTAGGAAAAAGAGTGACCAATATTCATTAAGGGTGGTTTTGTCAGTTTTTCAGAAAATACTTTGTCATATCAGTCAGTCAGATACTATTTATGTTTGATGGACCTAGTTTGCCCAAATGTTTGCATCATTTACTCACCCTCATGTGGTTCCAAACCTGTATAACTTTCTTTCCTCTGTGGAACATAAAAGATATTTTAAGAAATGTCTATGTTCTTTTGTCCATACAATGCATAACCAAATCGGTTTGGTTACCAACATTTTTCAGAAGAAAGTCAACAGTTTTGGAACAACATGAGGGTGAGTAATGTTACAATTTTCACTTTTGGGTGAACTATCCTTTTAAAATGCTTCATTCTCGGCAGGACGTCACTAATAAAATCACAAAACAGCCAGTGAGTCAGATGTTGATTCAGTAACTTGACAGATTCAGTGAGTTCATTTAGTGAAGGATTCATCATACATACTGATATAAAGCGGTTCATTACAAGTACAGACTCAGAAGAGTTATTTGTTCGTGATTCGAACGGGATTTCCTGAGCTGTATTATTGGTTCACTTAAAAGAATCAGTTCATAAGAGTCGTTTGCTTGTAAATCAGAACACATTTGTTTTCTTGTCATTATTTTTATATATATTGTATACTCATTAATAAAGACTGAAAATTCACATTGAGTCGATCATTTTTTTTTCATTGTGTCACTGTAGATTCATCATGAAAAGAGGTAGTTAGCTTTTGAATTTCCATGCCTTTTTCATTCGTTTGCTATTACTGGATAAATATAAATATGTCAAATATGTCAATATATAAATTAATAAAATATTAATATAGAATATTAAAATATTGTAAGTTTAATAATTGATA
>NW_015540857.1:156299-160301 GCF_001515605.1 Sinocyclocheilus anshuiensis | reverse complement strand
AGCAATAAGCAATAAATGATGGCAAATCGAAGTGATACTTGTAGATTTAAAAATAAAACCGCCAGTAGCAAGTCGTTGTGTATGATGCTTGGAGACGCACACCAGATGATACAGATTTCGTTGGAACTATTATTTTTCGTTGCAAAATAGAACAAACATGACAATATTCTGTTCAAAATGTAAGCTACATTTAAAATGTAAAATGTTCACTTAATATTACCTTTTTTGTTGAACTGTTGTAAAAAATTGATGGCACATTTGTCATCGTTTGGATATTCAGGGAACTTTGCATTCTTGCTCGCATCTTAAACATGAAAACAATAACCCGCACAGAGTGTGTCTGATCGAAGAGAGTTTAAATCGAACTCAATGTACAGTGCGTGTCAATATTTTGCTCTTCATGCTAGCGAAGATCTACTTTACATTGAACAGCAGCGTGATTTGCTAAAGCAGCATATTCAGCGGCCATCCTATCACATGCATGCTGCTTGTGTGGATGCAGTCAGTTTTGACCGCAAAAAATGAGGTAAGCTGATTGGATATCATGTATCTGACCGTTTACGGCACCCCCATTTTCCTGTTTTTACATTAGAAGTACCCCAGTTTGAGAACCACTGTCATAGCATATGCAAAGATGGAGTTTGAAATGGTCTGCGCATGTAAATGATAACTGTTTGTGTGGATATCATGGATTTGACCGTTTACGGCACTCCCATTTTCCTTTTTTTACATTAGAAGCGGCATTTTGCTTGTCAGAAATACATTCGGTTTTAATGTTGCTTTAAGTTGGGGTATTAAATGAATGCCAAAACTCAAAATTTAGTTCGCGTACCCCCCACCGTCATCTCACGTACCCCCAGGGGTACACGTACCCCAGTTTGAGAACCACTGATTTATAGCATATATTTAATAATTTATAGTATTAAATATTAATAGACAGTATATTAATTCTAAATATGTAATAAATCATAACTGAAGTATTGTTACATTTCATAATTTCAAGGTCAAAAGTAATATATTAATATAGAATATTAAAATATTGTAAATAATTTATTATTATACGTATTTAATGTAGTTATTTTATATAAATTATGCTAAATGGGAATAATTTAGTATAAATGTTATTATTCAAATATAATATCTATACATTTTAAATATGAATATAAAATATGAAAATATTATAAATAATTTATCGTAATTATTACTAAATTATTTGTATTTCATATAATTATTTACATTGAAATACTTCAGTGCTAATTTTATTATTAAAATATCAGTATATTTTTATCAATATGTTTCTATAAAATATGAAATGCTATACTATAAAAATCAAAATAATTTTCAATTCTTTATTACTAAATTATTTACAATTATTTAGTAAAATAGTTATAATTTAGTAATATTTTCTATTAATATAATTCATATATTACAATAATATATGAATTATATATTCAAAATAACACTTAGATTGTTCTCAACCTAATAATATTTCAAAAGACACTCTAAAACTATATCTTAAAAAATCAGAAGGAACTTTGTTTTAATAAAAAAGTATTTGGCACTTTATCACGGCATTAGACACCTGATATTTTCCTATCACAAATAGTGATTGCATCATGAAATGGTGAGAAATATCTGCATGGTTGAGTGATGCAAGACGGCACCACCCCAGTAACCAAACAGACACGTGCGAGAAAATACACACAGACATCCTGCGCTTCAGGTTTTATTTAATTTCAGGCCACATTTGGTGTGTAATGTAAAATATGATTCCATTGCTCCATGAACATATTAAATGATGAATGTGCTGGGATGCTGGCTTCCTGTCAGCACTAGTCTCCAGAGAAGTGTGTGTGTGTACTGTAATAATTAGGTTTGACTCCATGGTTTTGCTCTGGTTTTAGTCTCTGCAGGCTTTCTCCTCCCACCAAGGACTTCACTCTCTCCCGAACACATGCACACACTAGTGAAAACGCAGAAAATAAATGATTATGTGCTTGCTGAAGCGCTGAAATCGCATCCTGTAGGGGGTCTCATGTCCATTTATCAGAATACATATAGCCAGAAACTATACGAATACTCTACGAAGTGCGCAAACGTAAGCATTGCCAGTGTTTGGTTTTGTTGAGTATATATATTGTGTGTTCTGGATGGATCGTGATGGTTGACTACAGTGTAAAAAGTTATTTTTCGAAGTTGTAAATCAAAGGTTATTGAAATTGTTGTACAAGCAAAAATATTTCGGTTTTTCTACTTCAATTCAGTGTGTTACTTGCAGTTTCTTTGTAACTAATTGCGAAATTTACTAGCAATTTCTGAGTGAAAATTGTTTCTACACCAATTATTATTTTTTCTTTATTGACTAGATTGAGCTAGAGTTGAATTAGCCTGCTTTCAGCGTTAACTTTAGCTAATTTTCTTCACAATATTGTAAGCAGCATTTTGTCCAAGCAATAATAAAAGGACACATTTAATTTACAGTTTAATTTGTCTTAAATCTCATTTTGTTAAAAAAAATCGTGAGTTGAGTGAATCGTTACATCCCTACAATATTGTCTTCAAACTGTTTCTCTGCCCTGATAATAGTTGACCTGAAAGATAAACTGACTGTAGAATACGAAATATGCTAACGCTCACTATTTTTTGGACACTTAGAATGCAATTTGCATACTCCTGTTAAGGGCCGAATGATTTGTATGAAAAAAAATCTGTACCATATGAATTATTTTATATGGTAAATAATTGCGTTAAATAAAATTAATTTAGTAATATTTACATTATTAAATATTAATATAAAACAAAAATATATTAATGTGAATTATACAAATAAATATACATCATTTTTTAAATAATAATGTTGTTTTTTTAATATAATAATTTGTTAATTATATTAAATATAAATATTTCAGTAAGTTTTATTTAGATTTTTAAATAAAATGATAAAAAAAGAAAATGTTATTATATTATACTTATTACTAAATTGTTAAAGTAATTAATTATTTTATATTAACTATAGTAAACATACATAATGAAATTGCAATTTATTTTAATCTATATTTAATTGAATTTAATTTTTTATGATTTGCAGAGAAAAAACAGGTTTGCTTTGCAACGGTTGCACAATTTTATATCAGTAAGGCTTTACTACTTTTACTACTACTACTCAATAGAAATATACTTACTATTATAATATCTCACTGAAAAACAATTGTTCTCTAAAACTCTAAAATTACAATATTATTATTTATGGCTTATGTCTTAATAACTTTATTTTCCAACATTTAACCATCAAACTTTTTTGGAAGACTGCAGGGAGACCTTCAATTTTCTCTTTTCTTGATAACCATTTCTCATTACAATTATAATAAGGTGTTTATCACATGTTGCGTGATAAACACCTTATTATAATAATAATTACATTTAGTTTTCGTGCAGCCCTACTTGTCATAAATTACAGTCTGAAGCATGAAACTGAGCTTGTGTAGCTAGAAAAGTTTGCATTCAGAGTATATTTTGGACCTAACATTGAAAGAAAATTTTGAACAAATGACTGTTGGCATATTTACTGACACCAACACAATAATCATTAGCGGATCTCCTGAATCTGACTTTTAGTGGCCGAAAGCATGACTTCTGCATCTTATGACTGTTCTTTCTCCCTGAGGAATGGAACAAACCTAACAAAGCACAATCGTCATCAGTTTCCACAAGCACTAGTGTTGCATTGTGTTTCATAATTAATGGGGACTCGGCACAAATTCAGTCCTTGCAATCCCCCTAAACGCCCCTGAAAGTCTCGTTGTCAGTCGGCGTGACTCGTGAGGTAAATCTTCACTGGCTTACATTGAGCGTGTTGGGCTTTATATGTCTTTCTGAGTGTTTGGTTTGGTTTGTGAAGATGGACGGGGGCGAGCAAGTCTTCATTGTTATGTAGAGCGTTTCTTGAGAGAAACGTATATATGTATATATATACTGTATATATATATATATATACATATACTG
>NW_015540857.1:152229-156286 GCF_001515605.1 Sinocyclocheilus anshuiensis | reverse complement strand
CAGGTGATTGGCTGGGCCATTCTAGCAGCTTTACTTTCTTTCTCTGAAACCAACTGAGAGTTTCCTTGGCTGTGTCTGGGATCATTGTCTCGCTGAAATGTCCACCCTTGTTTCATCTTCATCATCCTGGTACTGTAGGCGTTGGGACTGAACCAGCTAATATTAATTTCCACTGACGAGGGGCAGGATTGCCTTCTAATTACTGATAGATTTCTGCTGGTGTCTTGGCTTTCCATTCCTTTTTGCACCTCCCTTTCTTCATGTGCTCAATACTTTTCCCTGTGTCATTCCATTTTATTACACATAACTTTTTTCTGTGTTTATTTCTGAATTTATTTGTTTTGTTTTGTTTTGTTTTGTTTGCATGTATGGATTACTTGGTTTGTTACCGACATCTGGTGAAAATTTCATGTCAACAGCACCTTTAGAAATATATTTACTGAGAAAAATGGTGATGTGTTCAATACTTATTTTACCCGCGGTATATTATAATATATGTATAATATATTAAATATATATATATTTATATATATATATATAATATTATAAAATTGTTTAATACATTAAAATTTTACATTAAAATACTACATATATAATCTAAAGCATATTTTATATGGCACTTTTATTTTTATTTTAAAGGTGTGTGTATGTATATAAAACTTAAAAATTGTCAGCCTTACATGCCAGTTACTTGATTTATTGGTTGTTGTTTGTTTGTTTGTTCATTCACTCGACTCATCCTTAGTAAAAAATATTTTTTTTCTCTCTCTCTGAGGAATATGTTTGATAAAGAGGCTTGTAATGTCAGACTCATTTGCAATAGCTGAACCTTGTCAGGTCGAATGACCTATTCACACAGAGACGACAAATGAAGTCGGTCAATTAATGGACTCCTGAAATTAACCTCTTATGGGCTCTTTGAAATATTATCTTCCACCCACACCCCCCTGCACTTTACCTGAGTAAACCTTTTGTTTTAGAGTCAGTGGTGAAGTATGGACTTCAGGGCAGTGGAGGGAGAAATTGCTTTGTCCTCTGTAGAAAGGTCATTTACGTTTTGGAAATGTAATAATAGTAATTCATTTGAAATGACAGGTGTTTTAATGCAGGGTGGAAGGATTGGTTTTATATGGATGTGGTAATGCCGCTCTGTTTGAATTAATTAATTCAGCCAAACACTGAGCTTTATCTGTATGAAGCTGTCTGAAGGACGATGATTAAGGAGGAGTGCTTGAATTTAAACTCATGAGGTTTCCGCAGAGCTAACAATGTATCTAAGAGCATCTAAATTCCCTGGCCTCAAGCTTGAAGTGCTTTCCACTCATCTTCGTTGAGTTACGTGCCGCATCCGAGATAAGAGTTCTCATGTCTTATGGGACACCCGAGAGTCGTGGATTACCAGTGTTTCATGTTGTCGACGGATGGTTTGAAACATTTCTCTGGCTGAATATTACAGGGATGTTGCTATATGGGAATAGCGGGGTTTAGTTTCCCATTCCAGGTCCATTAACCGTTCTTTTAGTACTTTTGGGGAGGTATTGAGTGTTGCTTTGAGTTGCATTATGTCATTCCGTCCATGTTGGTAGAAAATGCATGTTTTAGAACTGCTAATGGAACCAAAATCATCTTTTTCTTATTTACAGTATTTATTATTATTTTTTTTTTTATAAAAAAGTTCCATAATTGCTAATATTTGTGTACTATGGGGATGTTGACTACATGGGAATTGCAAGGTTCATTTCCTCATTCAAGTTCCATTAACAGTTCTCATAAAATTTTTGACAAAGTATTGAGTGTTTTTTTTGTTTTTTTTTATCCATGTTTGGAACAATTTTTGTTGTCTTTTGTGCTTTTTTTAATGTTAAAAATGGCCTTTTTATATGTGAAAAGCTTGCTAATGTTTGTTTCTGTTTCTGATTTCAATTCTATTAACAGTTCTTGCAGTTCTTACACTCAATACTTTCTTAAAAAGTGTTAACATTGTGCCATTTTGGTGGGAAAAAAGTGTGTTTTGAAACTGTTAATGGAACCGAAATCATTTGTCTTTGTGTTTTTTTTATGTTAAAACTTTGCATTTTTGTCACCAAAAAGTTGAATGTAATTGCTAAAGTTTGTGTGTTAAAGGTGGGGTAAGCGCTTTTTCAAAAACGCTGTAGAAAACTGATTCTGGCCGACTAGCAAAACAAACTTGTAGCCAACCAGCAGTAAGGGGCGTGTCTACTCATGATGTGGAGGAGAGAACGTTCAGTGCACAGGACGGACATTAGCGAGCCGAGCGACAGAAAGATAGAGATGGCGGATAAAAAACAAAAGAGGAAAACGTCTGCGGAACAAAAGAAGGCTTAAGGCAATAAGGCAAGAAGATGGACCCGTGTAAATATCGGATCAGCTTTCCAGCGCTGGAGAGAACTCAAGGAGAGGAAGGCCTGCGATCGGATGCAGAGGTTTCTTTGTTTCTTCTCGATAGGTGAGTAACACTGTGTCTGCGCCGCAACAGCTAGAGTCTGTCTAGTACACTGGACGCGACAAAGCGACCATTAAAAATCATTTGAAATTTGTGTCAATACGTCATGAATAGAATGCGGCAGCAGTTTTCTGTCGGGGATTTGTCGTGTCGTGCTGCATCCATGTATATATATCTATGGTGAAGACAGCATCACTGATTATAATGAGTTCTATAGTATTTTGTCGCGCCGCGCCACTCACGTCCGGTGTAGACACGGTGTAACATTGATTTTGCTTGGTTTCACAGAACTGATCGTTGCCTGGGTTGTGTACGTATGTGTGGGGCGGAGCTATCAAAATAGGGGCGAGACCCTTTTGGGGTAGGGGCGTGTTCGTTTTGGTGATTTCAAATGTCAACATTGGCTACCAGAAATCGCTTACCCCACCTTTAAGGTTCTGTTTCTGATTTAAGTTCTGTTAACCATTCTTGCAGTGCAAATCAACACTGAATACTTTCTTAAAAGTACTACATTGCGCTATTTTGTCCATTTTGGCGGGAAAAAATGTGTTTTAGAACTGTTAATAGAAGCGAAAATATATGTCTTTATGATTTTTTTTAAATGTTAAAACATTGCGTTTTTGTAACCGAAAAGGTGCATAATTGCTAGTTTCTAGCAAAACAAAAACATTTTTGTGTTACCATATCGTCCCCTAAGGTTCTATCTGACATTTTTGTCAAAATTGAGTTATTCACATATTCTTATGCTGTGAAACTTTATTTACATTATGTGATAGATTTTTTAATGTTGTGTACATTTTGGGACTTTTTATTTAAAAAACAAAAAGGTTCTATCTACACAGTCGAATGGAACGCAAAAACCTTGATTGACTTTATCTCAAAACTACTCGGAATGCAGATAGAACCTTATAATTCCAAGTGGACGATATTGTGAAATGTCAAGGTCTGGTCACATTAGCAGCATTTCATTGTAATTTTGTTGGCAAAAAGGTGTAAATGTGGTTTAAATCACTTTCAAACCAAAAAACGTTATGTTGGTGTATGTGATGAATTTGCGAGACTGACTTAAACATTAGTGAAATCTGTGTAGAGTTTTTTTTTTTTTTGCCCTCACATGACACTCCAGATTGTATGGAACGATATTCCGGACAATTTTCAAAAGGAATTGCAAATTGTATTTTCAATTGCGTTTTCAATATGTGGACGCATAAATTGTGACATAATCCAAATGCAATTGCAAATCCTGCATTACCATTTGCATTTTAGCTTTCGCGAACGCACAGTGACTGCCAAATTTCAAATGAAAAAGCAAAGTCCATTTGCAACTGTATTTCCCATGTCTTAGGAGTTACGAGCCTGTCATATTTAAATAGCAATATTAATTACCAGTCTGCTTTTTCACTCTCGCTGCGTCGCGCATGTAACCTGCCAAAACTCAAATGGAATCGCAATTCCTTTTGCATTTGAATTTCCGATGTCTGCATGGAAAGCTGCCAATCAGTGTGAGGGGGCGGGACTATACTAGGGGGCGTGTTTGTATTGGGAGGTGACGTCACTCACAGACGACCGTGCCGAATGCTCTGATCAATGGAG
>NW_015540857.1:119086-145155 GCF_001515605.1 Sinocyclocheilus anshuiensis | reverse complement strand
GCTGCTGTGTAAAGACTATAAATGGACATTACAAGCATTACAATAATGATATTTTATACCTAAAATAATACTCAACCATTTCCTGCATCCTGCTGTACTTCCCTGAATAAGTCTTTAAAGGTGTTGTAGGCTAATAAGTCGTTCTGAGTAATACATTGAAAAAGCTCCCACCTGTATATGACTAAACAAAATAACATGTAGTTTACTTGAGGTTCTGTTATAAATGTGTTTATTAGAAACATTAATTTAAATGAATTAATTATGCAAAAAATTGTTTTATTTATCATTATTGTAATGCTTGTAATGTCCATTTATAGTCTGGAATACTATGGCGTCCGAACGCCATACGCTTCATAAATTTCTCTGTTCACGCTCCACTTCATCTGCCAGTGAATTCAACGATCTTATCAGATCTCCAGCCGCCATGTTTCAAACGATCCAAACGTACCACGCTTCCGCCAATCCCTGCCTTGAAGCAAGAGGGTGGGCAGGGTGGGCGTGGTCAGCTCGAAATGCATTTTCAAATTGAATTTTGCTACAAATATCCCAGAAGAAAATGATGAAAATGCAATCCTACATTTACATATTAAGACTACTGTTGGAAATGGCAAATGTAAATTATATAATTTAATTTTCATTTTACTTTTGCACCAAACTGCACGTATGGGTAATGGAAAATGTAAATTTAAATACAGAAATACAATGCCATTTTGAATATTGCATTGCCATTTTGCATATTGCATTTTAAATTGAATTTCGCTACCTATATGCTTCCATAAAAAAGCAGACTGGTAATTAATATTGCTATTTAAATATGACAGGCTCGTAACTCCTAAGACATGGGAAATACAGTTGCAAATGGACTTTGCTTTTTCATTTGAAATTTGGCAGTCACTGTGCGTTCGCGAAAGCGAAAATGCAAATGGTAATGCAGGATTTTCAATTGCATTTGGATTATGTCACAATTTATGCATCCACATATGGAAAACGCAATTGAAAATACAATTTGCAATTCCATTTGAAAATTGTCCGGAATATCGTTCCATACCAGATTGAGTGGATTCCCTAGTTAAATGACTGGATATTTCCTACAACATTTTGTCAAACAACTGTAAGTGTGACTGCACATTTCAACTGCTATTCATAATGCATTGCCACAAGGAGCACTTTACCAGCAATTTGAATATACCATTAATCTACGATTGTTTTTTTGGCTTCAGCAATTTGAATAGAATTTTGCTAAGCTAAACTAGGCATGTTTATAGCTAGCTACTTGAACAACATTGCGTCTTGTTAAGTACGAGGGCCTGTTACCACCAAAAAATATGCAAAAGCATTCGTTCAACATGTCTAATGATATCGCACACTTACGATTTGAAGCTGAGGTTGACAGATCAATGACTAAATAGCTTTATCACTGGAGTCCGTGAAAATAGACACTAAAGAGGATGGGGGATACAGAGTGTTTACGGGAAGGAGACACTAGTCTTCCGTCTTTGGGGTGCCCCAGGTGCTGTTATCAGAAACCATGATTACATCCTTGTCAGACCTCTAGGTTTCTAATCCATCAATTGCTCTTCCTCTGCCTCCTAATACCACCATTGACACATCCAACCGTGCCAGTGATGATTTCGTCGAGTTTAAAATGAGACCTTATTTTTTAGGTGCTCCTGGTGTTAGAAAAACCATAGACCTTGAAGCACTTACCCAGAGATAGAGCTGATAGAGCCGAGGGAGCTCAGTGCTGTAATTTTACAATTTCATTTTTTCCATAAATGCACTTTCTCCAACTGCTGATAGCCTGAATTATGAATAAAATAAAAGCATGTACCACCAAGTGGTATTGCTGACCTACTTCAGCATCTATTAAATGTAGATAAAAGAAATGGACATTTAAAAGGGAATAAATCCTTCCACGAGTCTTTTGTGTGAAAGGCTTTTAAAACATACATGCCAAAGATGCTTACCTCCTTTTGAAGGGTTCATCATCAAGCCTTTAAGTAGCAGACATGAAAGGTCCTTCCAAGGCCTTCATCTTCTAAGTCTTCATCTTAGAGTCTTCTAAAAAATTTTCCACAACAAAACTGCATTGCATTCATCTAAGTACAGCTTTTCTGTACAGAGACACTCTCATGTCATTTCAAACCTCATTTAGGGAATCCTATGTTAAATTGTTGTGTAGAAATTAAATTATTATCAGCTACTCTGTTACTTGGCCCTTTGGTCTTGTTTGAGATTCGTTTCATGCTTCTGTGATTATTTAGTCCAACTAATTATAGCTTGTTTTACATCTCTGTGTTGTTTTGCATGTCTGTCACGTCAAGCGCAGATTAATAGCGCTCATCGTCTCAGACAGAAGTTGAGGCAATCATGCATGGAAATTGAGTCTGTTTCCTCCCCCCCCAAAGCCAAACTGTTGCTCACCTTAAGAGAGCATAAATCATAACAGAAAAAAATAGCACCTCTAATCCACAACAAGGTGCAAAAATTGATCATTTTATAAACCGCTACAGGAGTTTGCAAAAAGTTGGTGCTTTTTTCTTCTTCTAAATGGAACCATGCTGACACAAAAAGTAATATATTCACTTTTAGGATGGTATTTATTCATATTCATCACCCAGTGGGTGTTTTAGTTTGTTTAATTGATGGAACCCCTGCTGCACCATATGCATGTGATTTTTAGTTCAAGATGTCCTTTGATATGCTTTGATATCTTTCTTTTAGGACCCGGCAAATCAAACGCTCTAACCGTGATAAAAGACAGTTTCATCCAGATATCAGGTCTATAAATTACAAGCAGATTTTACATTGTTGTTGTTTCCAGCAGAGAGAGATACCTTAGATTTATTCATTTTGTAAATGACAATTTTATTACCATGTTTGTGATAGTGTGACTTTCAGTCTAAAGTAAATGTGCACACTGTGTGATAACACTGATCCATAAAGCCTTATGCAGCTTTAAAGCTACAGTAAATACCTTTTTGTGCTTAAGTAAATTATAGTGTATTTTACTGAAACAATATTCAAGATGAAATCAAATGTGGGAAAAGAGGGATTAGTGACTGTAGCAAAAAAAGAAATGTCTCAGAAATGCAGCAAGGCATTAAATTTTGATAAAAGTGGTGTTTTTGTTGTTTGGAGCAACATACACAAGAAGACCAGGAATGTGCATTAAGTAAATTAGGTACATTTTCATTTCATGCTATCTTTATGTTTTGTTAGCAGTGAGATGTCACTAAGAAGTTTTTTTTTTAGAGATTAAGTAAAGTAAAAGTGAAGGTCATAGATGGAACACATGGATATTTCAGAAGATGACAGCACCTTGATATGGCTGAAGATGCCTTAATGATTGTAGTAACCTCTGATGAATTTTGCCTAATTGTCATCCCTTGGTCATATATTTCTTCAGTTAAGCTTAGTTTTGACAACAGTGAATGTTATCAAATTAACAAAGAGCATTATTCATACTTGAGACGTTCAGAATTTACCAGCATCTGGAAATAGCTTTTCTTGACTTCTAAGCCAACAGATTCTGACTCAACTTCTAAATAGACAACAATGCGTAAACCTCTTCCAAGACAGATTAAAAGTAATCAACTTTAAAGATCTCTTAATCTCATGCAGTACATTTGAGTTACATCTTGTCCCAGTTTGTCCCTTTAGCTATACCACACTAATCTCTAGCTACAATCTCTCTGAAGAGTTTTGCCTTAATGATCCAATAATCTGATTGCAGCGTGTCTCATTATTCTCAGTGTGTCAAGCGTTTGTCCTGCCACACAAAGCTAATCAAGACTGTCCCTGTCATTTTTGTTTTCCCAGCAGGAAAAAATGGAAAACTGCCAGTGTTTGATTGTCAGGTTTGGAGCAATGGTGAAATAGCGTAACCAATGCAAGATGGCCGCCCACAGGATCAGAATAACCAACAACAACAATGTGCTCCCTAGATGTAAATCAGAGGGCACTCTTATTGACCTTGATGAGGGAGTGACTGAGGCGAGTCTCATAGATGTCAAAGGTCAGTTTATTGTACTGCAAATAAACTAAGAAAGCATTTGATTTGGTTATGCCATATGCATTACAAATTAGTAATTCTTATTAATATGTTTCTCTCTACAGTGCCTTCTCCCAGTGCCTTGCGTTTGGCCCCCTCAACATCATTTGGAACTGCACGGGAAGTGGTCGCCATAAAGGATTATTGTCCATCCAGTTTTACCACTCTAAAGTTCTCCAAAGGGGATCATCTCTATGTGCTGGACACATCTGGTGGGGAATGGTGGTACGCCCACAACAACCGAGAAATGGGATACATCCCTTCGACGTACGTCCAGCCGATAAACTATAGGAACTCATCTTTAAGTGACAGTGGGATGATTGACAATCTTGGGGACTGCTCGGAGGAGGGAGCAAAAGAGCTGGACCTGCTGGGGGAGTGGACTGGAATGTCGCTGAAGCCCTCCCTGCCTTATGACAACAACAACCCCTTCTCCATGCTCTCCTCAACCAACCCATTCCTAAATGGGTCCATGGATGATGTTCTTGATCAGAACAGCAATGAGAAGGTGAACCAATGCAACAGCATGGATTTGCTTTTGTTTGACTTGCCTTCAGCCCCCATCTCCACCACCAGCAACACAAAAGGGTACAGCAATAGTGTCTTTGATGGAACATCCACCAGCGCTGATTTTGAAGCCTTGCAGATGATTCGCAAGGACAATCCCTTTTTTCGAAGCAAGAGATCTTACAGTTTATCAGAGTTATCTATCTTACAATCTCAGTCAAATCCTCCATTGCCTTCGTCAGGGTTTTTTACAGGGCTTAAAGCTCCCTCACCGGAGCAGTTTCAGAACAGAGAGGACTTTAGGACAGCATGGCTAAACCACCGAAAGTTGGCACGATCTTGCCATGACCTTGAGTCCCTTGGGCAGAACCCAGGCTGGGGTCAAACACAACCAGTAGAGACCAACATTGTTTGCAAATTGGACAGCTGTGGAGGGGCAGTCCAGCTACCAGATACGAATATCAGTATTCATGTTCCTGAAGGCCATGTTGCAGAGGGAGACACTCAACAAATCTCTATGAAGGCTCTACTAGATCCTCCCTTGGAGCTAAACAATGACAGATGCTCGACTGTCAGTCCAGTGGTTGAAATCAAACTGAGCAACATGGAGATAAAGTCATTCATTACCTTAGAGATGAAGGTATCCGTTGCAACTAGGACAGAAAGTCAAATGGCGGAGGTTTTGTGTGTAAGAAGTGATTGCAAAGAGGGTCCTTACTCTCCTGTTCCACAAGCTTACATTTATGGTGATACAATTCAGGTTCAGCTGGACAACTTGGAGCCCTGCATGTATGTAGCAGTTATTGTCCAGACCCAACATATTTCCTTAAATTCAACTGTTTGGGATCATATGATGAAGAAAGTTACACTGGGTCTCTATGGGCCCAAACACATTCATCCATCTTTTAAGACTGTGGTGGCAATTTTTGGCCATGACTGTGCCCCCAAGACTCTTCTAGTTAGTGAAGTTGGGAAACAAGCAAAGTCTGCCCCTCCTGTTGCCCTACAACTGTGGGGGAAGCACCAATTTATCCTTGGCAGACCACAGGACTTGCAGATAGGCATGTACTCCAACATGTCAAATTATGAGGTCAAGGCAAATGATCAGGCTAGGGTTGTTCGTGGGTTTCAGATCAAACTAGGCAAGGTGAGTCGGCTCATCTACATGATTACGTCTCGGAATGCAGATGAGATTTCTGACTTCACGTTACGTGTCCAGGTAAAAGATGATCAGGATTGCATCCTTGCACAATTTTGCGTTCAGACACCACAGCCGCCGCCTAAAACTGGGATACGGAACAACGGCCAGAGGCGATTCCTAAAGAAAAAGGAAGTTGATAAAATAATTTTGTCTCCTCTGGCCATCACCACCAAATACCCACAGTTTCAAGAGCGCTGCATTACCAACTTGAAATTTGGCAAACTGATCAAGACAGTTATCAGACAGACCAAGAATCAGTACTTGCTGGAATATAAAAAAGGGGATATTATTGCCCTACTCAGTGAGGAGAAGATCAAACTCAAAGGACAATTATGGACCAAAGAGTGGTACATTGGATACTATCAGGGAAAGATTGGGCTTGTACATGTAAAAAATGTGCTTGTCTTGGGAAAGGTCAAGCCTATTTACTTTTGTGGGCCAGATCTTACAACCACAATGCTGATGGAACAAATCCTGAAGCCCTGCAAATTTCTCACTTACATTTACGCCTCTGTGAGGACAATACTTATGGAAAATCTGGGAAACTGGCGAGCATTTGCTGATGCTCTGGGCTATGTGAATCTTCCTTTGACATATTTTTGCAGAGCAGAGCTGGATAGTGAGCCAGAGAGGGTTGCCTCAGTGCTGGAGAAACTAAAGGAAGATTGCCTCAACATGGAGACCAAGGAGAAAAAATCTTTTCAGAAGGAGCTTATGATGGTAAACTTCTGTGTGTGTGTGTGTGTGTGTGTGTGTGTGTGTGTGTGTATATATATACAGTATCTGTGTGTGTGTGTGTGTGTGTGTGTGTGTGTGTGTGTGTGTGTTGGTTTGTCTGAACCGCATAGTTTGAAAACTATTGTGGTTGTGTTTGCTTTTTGAATGCAGTAGATGCCCCTGTTATAAATGGATAACTATTAGAAATTTGTCCACAAAGTATTTGATTTAAACCCGTTTTTATGCAGTCCTGCTTATCTGCATTTTCTCTTAATAATGCTTGGGGCTAATTCTGATGAGAGTGCACTTAGCTGCTCTCTGCTGCCTTTCTTATCTGTACAGCTGTGGAAACCTGCAAGTACAGCAGCCAAAACCCTGCTTGGCTCAGTCGAATTCTGACTGAAAGAAAGATTGCTCTTGTATTAGTTTTTTATCACTGGGCACAGGATGTCCAGGGCTGGTAATGTACAAGCTGCCTCTGTTTAATCTACACAATGTCCAGCAATATAAACTCTTTGGAGTCCTTAAAGGATTAGCTGATCTAAAAATGAAAATTCTGTCATCTTTTACTCACCCCTTTTGCTCATGTTGTTCCAAACCTTTATGGCTTTCTTAAATGTCAACTTAAATGTTGCTCATTGTATGGCTTTAGAAGACTGCATATGGAAATTTTTTATGATATGAAAGGCCTCAGCCCTTCACTTTTATTATATTGAAAAGAAAATAAGTTACGCTTGATTGGAACGACATGAATGGGTGATTTTTGGGTGAACTACTCCTTTGACTCAACCACACTATTGTTGACAGAAACACAATATTGGGAAAGAACACTGAACACAGGAAAAGCACAGCAGAGAATATTGAGAGTGTAGCTATTTCTACCTTACATACTCTTTCTACTAGCATGGACCGTTATCCCATTTATAAGTAAACAGGTTAGCGCCCCACTTCTGTCAGTTCAGGGCTTGCAGATCTGAGGAGACGGTGCATGTAGAAAGATATGTGTTATCACTTGTTCAGGCTGGATAGTAAGAGAGAGGAAAGATGTAATAATTCCAGTCTTATCTTTAGCAAAACGTTAGCTTTATCTTATCTTGGATAAACAATACAAATGACATTTTTGCTACATTGCTGGGTATTTTTAAAAGTCCAAATGGGGATTCTGACTAATCCCTGACCTCAGTGTAAGAGTGATATATCCCTGACTGGAATCGCCGTTTTATCTTTCCTTTCACAACAGGCAGAGCTTTTGTTCAATTTAAATTATTCAAGACTTGAGTGGGTGGTAAGCATCTGTTACAGGGTGTAACACCTTAGCAATCGTTCTCATCTCTTTCACAGTGTTTCTGTATATTTCTCCTTGCTGAGAGGGAGCTTCATCTTTGTTTCCCCGCCGTGCTTCAAGTGCTGACACATTCATCAAGTAGAGATGAGGCTATTATTCCCAAGGCCTGACGTCATAGGATAGCCGCTTGTCTTTTGTGGGAGTGAATCGATTTTGAAATTGCAGCCTGTAGTCCCTGATGGACACACGGCCTTTCCTTGCCTCTCTCTTGCTATTATTTAGCGATTTGTCTTTTTGAGTTTGGTAATTACACCCAATGCTTCTGAGCCTGGTGACATTTTGAGTTGTGCAGACAATGAGATGGAAGATATTTTGCTCAGCATTAAGTCTGACAGGCCAGCTATTAAGCATAGCATAGCAATTTATAGGTCTTTCAAGTTAATACCCGTCTGTATTGTGATTTAACAATTCTGTATGCTGCCTTAGTATCCTCATTTACAGTTAGCATTCCACACACGCAAATGTGCTTAGCCTAAATCCATAAATATATGACTTTTCCTATTAAGGCAAGTTTTATCAAGTCATAAATGGCAGCTTGCCACCTTTACTCAGCAAGTGGTGCATTTTCAAAGCTAGGTGGTTGGCCAGGCATTCTGGAAGCTTCCAAAGACTGAAAGAGCTTGGCAGCTGCCTCAGCCGTATCCAAACACTTCTAAAATAAAACCAAACAGCATGGGGGCACTCCAAGGCCATCAGGCTAGTAAAGAAAACAAGCTAAACTGAGCCATTTTAATGTGCTTGGTTTAAATATTTGCAGTGGGCAGAACTGGGGTTATCGCCAGCTAACAGTGAGCCAACTTTTTTGGGGGTTTGCTGCGGCTTATTTTGTGTAAATGTCACTATAGTCGCATAGCCAATGCGTTTTGTTGTAAGATAGCTTATTTATATTTGTTTGTAGTAAAATTACAGAGGAGCTCTGTAATCTCTAGATATTTCTAAAACCGATTAGGTGTATTTTATCTCAATTTGCTGACAGAAAGCTGACAGTTTTGTCTCTCCGTCTGGTTTAAACTGTCCGTCTCTGCCCCTAAGGGTTAAATAATGCATTTATAAGAGATTTCCAACAGATTTTGCCTGAGGACTGTCAGAGCCCTGACATTTTTCTCAAATAGCCATGGTGTGGTGGGACACATTTTACATGCTTCTTTAGAAATCAATGTGAAACATGACCTTCACCTCTCCCTGCCCTCTGGCAGCATAGCTAAAATTTGTTATTTTTCTGACTCTTCGATCCTAACCGCAACAATTTTGACTCATTTTACAGTCATTATTGTAAGTGGAAGTAGTATATCGACACTTTATGTGGCTGCTACTGTATTCATCAGTATCGTGTAGCTCTATTGAGTTTCAAAGGGAAAAGCTGAGACTTCTCACTCTCTCTCTCACCTACTTGCATTCTAATTTGCATACTATCTGTTCTAAATAGTATGCAGGTTTAGAATTTGCAGATTCTAAAGGATAGTATGTTAAAATGATATCAGCAAGGGGCCCATGTGAGCCCATACATCTTTGGATGCTTTTTTTTTCTTGCACAACAAAATAAAGAGCTTGTGATTAATGTATGAACTTCTAAGTTAAGAAATATTGAATATTAAAGATAGATTAAATTAAAGCTAGATGATAGAATGTTTAAATATTAAAGGGGTCATGAGACTTTAGTCTTTGCAACTTTACAGATCTTCTTTATGCACCAAGAGCTTGTAACCCTCCAAAGAGAAAGGAAAATTTTAAATTGCATCATATGACCCCTTTAACACTGAAGCTGTGTTAGATTTCATGTATATACACACATTTCTAGCAATATTTGATTAGCATCTAGTTAAACGTATTTCTTTTAAGAAACTTTAAGAAATAATGAAAATTAAAGGAATTTATTTAAATGTTAGAAGTTTTGTTAGATTTTAGCTAGATGCATGCTAGAAATGTGTAATTGTCTAAGTTATATTGAAGGCAATTGGCTTTTTAGCTAGAAACTAATGTTCAGATCTGTTCTGAGTGTTAGCATCTAGCAAATTTAAATGTCAAAATACTAGCATACTAGCTTGAGTTGCTTACGTCAATTAAGTTTGTCTCATAGCTCAAATGTGTTAACATGGCCAATCAGTATTCATCACAGTAACCTTTTCAGAACCGTATTTCAAGACTTTGACTTATGCTAACCAAACCACAGCATGAATGAATTGAAATCAATTGGAATTATTGCTAAAATTAATCAGAATATTATCAAGACCTTCCGTAATAAATAACATCTCACAGCTGAGATCAAGCCGGTTTTGTTGACAAAGGTCATTCATTTCCTACAGTTATTTTTCCCTCTGCACAGTGAGTTTTGACAGCAGACATTTGCCATCAATTTATTTCCTTAACCCTCCAGACAACAAGCCACGTTTACCTCACAGCTCTCAGTCAGGGCTGTCTGATCTGGTGTCTTGTGGTGCCAGCGGTGGATCTTGGCAGGTCTAATCTATCTGATGATGGGGGAAACCAGGTGATGGGAGGATGCCAAGGGAGGCCAGTATAAATCCAGCAGCTATGATTAGTTTTCCACGGCATGATAGATTCTGTGATGGATCACTTGGTAATTGAACGTTTGAGATATCATCCCATCACTCCCTGAAATTAAAGTTAATGGGAGTGAGTCAGTTGCAAATATGGGAAGATATGGGAAGATGATATTTTGAAATGATCGAGTTGCAGTATAAATATTTTCTTGTTATGAAAATATCAGGGACTTTTAAATTGTTTTTCCAGACCTGAAAAAAATGATTACAAATGTAAAAGTAATAGAGATTTCAGTGACACTTTACAATAAGGTCCCATTGTTTAATGTTAGTTAATGCTCATTGTTAGTCAATTTTAGTGAATGCAATTCTTTTGTTACAGTATTTATTTATCTTTGTTAATGTTAGTTAATAAAATTATAACTTTTAATTGTTAGGTAAAGTTAGCTCGGGTCTGTTAACTAATGTTTAACAGATACCACTTTTTATAAATGTATTAGTAAGTGATGAAGTCAACGTTAACTGAGAATAATAAATACTTAAGAATTATTTTTAATTCATGTTAATTAATGTATGGTACCTTATTGTAAACTGTTACTAAATTTCTGTAGAAAATACAATCCAAAAGTCTGGGATCGCTGTTGAAAATTTTGCATTTTTCTAATGTAATTCAGATGTATTCATTACAGATTATATTAATGGCAACATTTGGGATTCTGACATTATGGTAATCTAACATTTTCTCTAACAAAAATCCCCAAACTTTATTTTCTTATTTAAATAAGATTTTGAATGAGATATAAAATCTGATCTAATATATTTTCTGTTCTTGCCTTAAAAATCTTGCTTGACTGCTGTGGTCACCATTTACGTTTATTATACCGAAAAAATATCTCCTTTTGTGCTCCACAAAAGAAAGTAAGTCATACAGAAATACATTAAGGGTAAGTGATGAATTGTCATTTTTTTGGATGAACTATTCCTGTAATATGTTGGCCAGAATGCAGAACAAATCTGATATTATACATTCTCCTGCACAAGAAAAAAAGCCTTTCAACTACAAAATAAAAACTTGGCTCATTATTCTTGTCACTAGAGAGATAGAAAATCCTTGGCGGGTTCATTTTATGCAGTTTTACAACTAAGAAAGAAAATCTTTCGTCTTCCTCCCACTCATCAGCTTGCCTTCCCCCCTACTGTTTCTTTTCTTTCTATCTTTTTTGCTTCCCATCTCTCGCTAAACTACCGAAACGCAGGAAGCCACAGCAGGCATCTAAACTGTAGAAAACAAGATGCCACCGTTCCTAAACTCACAGGGCAATTTAATCTGTCCATCATTCCTGTCAGGTTGTCTCCGGGGAAAGTGGACTATATTGTGCCGAGGGCGAGCGGCGCGGCAATCCCATTTGAGAGCATGTCTCTTATACTCAACCATTCAGCCGCTATTCTGACACCCTTAATGGGTTTTTCTTAGTGATTGGAACTTTCCTGTAAAATCTGAAATTGGTTTCAATGCCACTTTCAGGCCTGAAACCCTGAGGACCAGTTTGTTGTGTTATAGTAAGTTTCGCTCAGAACTTAAAGGCTACTTCAGTCATTGACGTGGTGTTTTCATTCATGAAACTAAACTGGAGATTCTTATCGGATGTAGTTTGTGATTAAATCTGACAGAACAAGTCTGTGAGAAGTCCAGCCAAGTCCTTGAGGCTTTTAAAGTGAGTTAGAGTTAGCAAACATGGCTAAATATATTTGGATTAGCATGCTAGCATACTTTGCATGCGGTGTAGAGCATTTTAGCATTCCAGTGTGTGCAGAATATCAGTGCAAACAGATGTTTATATGACAGAAATAATAGTTGTATGCTATTCCATATCCAGTGATAGACATTGATTTTAGCATATCAGTGCATTATGGGTAATCGTTTAAGTATGTGTAGTAAGTGCATAGTAGGGGTGGGTGCAGGGACGCGGGAAGTAGGGGTGCTGAGGGGGCTGCAGCACCCCCTTTCACATGGTTGCAAATGCAACGCCAAGTTTGTTCATTTTAATTTATTAATTTCTCTGAAATGTAAATTGTATGTGGGCTATAATAAACCCATGTTTATCTTTATAAACATGATTAATTTTACTTGTGATGTTTTCTATATGGGATGATTAGCCTAATCCTCATGAACACGTGACGATGGGCGCGTGGTATCAGACATGAACTATACATAATGCGAACAAGATTAACTTTAATACAAGGAGATAATGGCGCAAAAGCGAATTTCAGATTTTTTTAAATGCCCATCCCAGCAAAAACTTTCCAAAATCGGCATCCAACACCAGCCCCAGCACCGACGTCAGTGAACAAGCTCCAAGACAAGTAAGCCTAGCGGACCCAGCCCAACCCCCGAGATTGATCAGATAATTTCGATAATTTAAAAAATGTGATATGCAGTCAAATTTCCCAGTGTGTATATGCCACTTAAACGAGTGTTCATATCGACGCACTTGTAGTGCTTTGTGGAGTTGTCAAATGAGGTGAACCCCCCCTCCCCACGCCCCCCTTTCATTTCACCCAACACGGACACACACAGCACCCCCAACCGAAAACATCTTACCGCACCCCTGGGTGGGTGAAATTACCAAAATCTTATGTCATGATATGAGTAATTGTATTCCCTGTTAACGATATGCATCACAATATATGGTTATTTTTGCTTGAAATAAGGTCTTTATGAAATAAAAAATGTTGGTACCATAGAAATGTCATAATTCTTGTCACAAGTTTAAATATCACAACAAACTAATACTATATAAAAAAAAACTCACTGAGTAATCAGTCAGCGATTAAATAAGAATGAGAAACTTTTAAACTTAATTACAAGCAATAGGAAAAAAAACTACAGTAGAACAAATAAATAAGAAATCCTACATACATTGTATAAAGTAATCAAATGCATGTTCTTCTGCATATTCTTCATTGTGTAAATTAAATATATATTTCTTATTCAAGTTACAAAAGTGATTTAGTCAAGAGCAGTGAAAAATTTTCTCTCTTTTGATGTTTGATTAACATAAATGACAGACAGCAGGAATATTAGACTGCTGTCACTTTAAGAGCTGCCTGGATCAAATATACTGTTACACATGTGTTTTCTTTCTCAGCTGTTTGCTTCCATTTAAGACTAGGGCTGTTCAAATAATCGAATGTGATGATCATGCGCATTTTGTCAGTAAAGCCGGTACTGTGATTAGTAGTAATGCGCATGATCATCTCATTCGATTATTTGCACAGCCCTTCTTAAGACCTAAATGACTGTGTTTACAAGGACACTTGCAAAGACATTTTGACATACAAGTGTGTGCATTTTACCGTTCAAGTCCTATAAAGCGGCAAAAATAACTGTTCAATACTCCCGTGTTCTATGAGCACCATCTTCACGTGTGCAAAATGAGTTTTCTTTCACTGTTGATTGCATTTCAACAGCTTAAAATCCCTTGGTTTTTAAACTGCAATGCTTAAAAACATGTGCAAACGATATGTTTTCATGACCACGTAGAACAGCAATGTCACGTGAGCTTGTAACTGCGATAGAGACGATAATCAGAAATCTCTACCAGTATATCGCCCACCCTTTGTGCACAGTATGAGTTTTCTGTATGTATACAATACCCATACTATTATGTATGGATTTTAAAATATGTAAATTATTCATATACTAGTTTATTTTGTATAATATAATGTTATCATTTTATTTTGTAAGTATATACAGATTTTCTTTTTACTTGATCTCATTTCTTTATATTTATGAACCTTTGAATTTCACCTCAGATATTTACCTACATAACGACACCATTCCAAATCCAATCATCTTCCCGTTTGTGTATTGAAGCATCTTGATGAGCTTGGCATCTGAAGTCTGATGTTATGAGAGCTGTTTGCCTTTGGTAACACTCTGGTAGCGGCTGCTAGGCAGTTTATTCGGATGTCGCCATGCACAGATGGTTAAGTTTACACAGAGATCTGAGATTTGCTCTATTCCAAGTGTTCCAAAGTGGTTGCATTCTGGACAGGTGGGCCCCTGGCCTCCGGAATGTTCCGTGTTCTAATTTCGGAACATTCCTTTGTGATGGATAGGCACAAGAATTCTGATCATGCCTGAGGTCCCGTTCCTTCACGATTCATAATTTTCTTTATTAACCAGGTAATTCAGGAGGTATTCTGGTCCGATTGGATACGGCCGAAATGCTCTTGTTACGTTCTAGTCGCGCTCTGGTTGGGACTTTACATTCCTGTGAGTCTGGAATCTGGATAGGTATTCTGGTGAGGCGATGTTCTGCATTTTTCAAGTCAGATTTTAATCAAAAAGATGGATAGGAAGCCGTTCATGCTTTAGCAGACATCTAATTAAATTTTCATGTTAATTTTTCCCAAGTCTTCATACCAAAACATCCAATCAATTATGCTTTCATGTGACTTATTTTGGCTCTGACTACTCTATTAGTGGATACACTTTATGGTCTTGCCAGTAAAACAAACATTGTAGACTGAAACGTCGTTCCCATTGTTTATAGCGTTTAGGTCAGGGGTGGGCAAACTTGGCCCTTCCAGGCCACTTTCCTTCAAAGGTTAGCTCCAACCCTAATCAAACACACCTGAACCAGCTAATCATTGTCTTCAAGACTACTAGAAGGCTACAGGCAGGTGAGTCATATCAGGGTTGGATCAAATCTCTGCAGGAAAGTGGCCTGGAAGGGCCAAGTTTGCCCATCACTGGTTTAGGCTTACAAAGATGAAAAAGCTCAGGAAGTGAATACATAAATATAAGTCTATTCAGAGAGCGCCAGTTCACCAAACCATCTCTGGAAATAGACTCTTGACCCTGGGCTGACTAGATGCATTCAAACAGTAAATAAACCCATTTTAGAGCCAATTCTTTCTGACTTGGAGTAAAATACCATTGGGGACTCATTTATAAAGGGAATTGATATCAATTGTTCTTTGACAAGGAGAAAGTAATAAATAGCACCTACAGTTCTTCACATTACTGTTCAAATCCGGTCCTGTGTGGTCCAGCTCGGTTGTGGTAGTATTCCTGAACAAATGATTACTATGAACCAGTTTGTGAATTAAAACAAGCAGTGCAACCAGTGCTGTACGATTCCTGAAGGAATGACTCTTTTGAGGCAATTCTTTTTAGCGAATCAAAGACATACAGTGTGACTGACGTGTTCTGATTCTTGAGAAAATTATTTTCATTCTTTAGCGAATCGAAAACATACCATGCCAGCACTGTAGTTTGATTCCCAAACTAATGACTCTTTTGATTCTGATCTTTTTTTTTTTTTAAATCAAAACTTACAATGTAGCAAATTACACATTTTAACTTTTTGTTATTTTTGACTAAAAACAAACCACACAACCGGTGTAGTCTGAAGAAATCACTTTTATGAAATGATTCTTTTTAGCAACTCAAAGATATACAGTACATTGCAACTGATGTTGTAAAACCAGTTCTTATATTTCCAGGATCCACCTATTTTGATCCAGATCTTTTTAGTGAGTTAAAGCATGTAACAAACAGTGTAGTCAGATTTCCAAGCAGATGCCTCTCATAATCCAGTATTTTTTTTAGTGTATCAAAATCATAACCACAGTAACCAGTGTAGTTTAATTTTTAAACAAATGATTCTTATAAACCAATTATTTTTATCCAATCAAACTAAACAAAGTTCACCACCGTGGTTTGCTTCCCAAAATAATGACTCTTTTGAACCGGTTGATTTTAGTGATTCAAAATAAAAAGCACAACTGATATAGTCTGATTCTGGAAAGGAATGACTTTTAAGTCAAGTCAAGTCAAGTCACCTTTATTTATATAGCGCTTTTAACAATACAGATTGTGTCAAAGTCGCTGGATATTAAGTGTCCCCAACTAAGCAAGCCAGAGGCGACAGCGGCAAGGAACCAAAACTCCATCGGTGACACTTTTAAGAGGTGATCATTTTTAGAGAATCAAAGGCACATAAAACAACCAATGAAAATAAATTCCTTAAAGAATGATTCTTATGAACCAGTTGTTGTTGTTTTTTAGTGAATCAAAAACGTAAAGCATGACCTGTGTAATCCGATTCCTGAATAAATTATTCTTATGAACCAGTTCTTTCAGCAAATCACAAACATACACTTTATGAGCTGATTGTTTTATTTTAAATGAATCGAAAACACAACTATTCCCAAACTATTGATTTTTTTTTATCCAGATCTTGAATAAAAACATACAGTATAGCGTAAACGATGTTGTCCTCATACGCGCAACTGGTGTAGTCCAATTCCTCAAGCAATGTCTCTTTTGAGGCGATTCTTGTTAGCGAATAAAATACATAAATTGTGACCGGTGTAGTTAAATTCCCTAACAAATTACTCTTATGAACCAAAAATCTAAAATATACAGTCTGTAAATTCGAAGCAATCTTTTTTAGAAAGGTTTACTATATGTTGTAGAGGTTACATAAATACAATTGCATATTTGAAATCTTTGCAAGTAATTATCTGAAAGTCTCATCTGTCATTGATTAAAGGTTAGCTGGGATGTTGTTAGGAGAAGTAATGCAATGCTGTACATTTCTTGCAAACATTTATGCGAGGTGAGGCTTCCAACAATAAATTACAAAGCCATTTGGCAAGAAAGAAAATTACCCGCTGGGGCTGTTCGACTGAGCGTATTTTTCCCTCTAATGACCGTGACATTTTGCCATCTCATCCCAAATGTCAGGATTCAGCAGACCTCTTGGGTGCTTTCAACAAGAGTCTTCTCTTGGCCGAGAACACAGCGAGGGCATTTGCCTGGAAGATCAGGCGTGGATTGGCCCACAATCAAATTAAAGCGTGCTGAAAGAGAGATAGAGAAAGAAAGATTGAGAAAAGCTCAGAGAAATAAGGAATAGATGGAAATTGCTTTTCCAGAAAAGCATTACGGCATTCATACAAAAGACTATTTGCATCCTGTGGTGTCAGATACTGTAGGTCAAAAAATATGAAAAAATTATGCGCCAATTAAGTAAAGCAAAAAGAATATGTTTATAATTGGTTGCGTAGATTCGGTCAATAGAAGAAAAATACAAAAAGCCAAGGCAAAAAATCTGCACACCAAATGAAATGCAAAGTTCAAGGCCCTTTGAGCAAGAGTTTATTCCTGAAGATTTACATAGAGGTGACAACAAAAACTCAAGTGCACAAACAAAAAAGTGACTGTGCACACACATAAAAAAAAAGCAAAGTCAGTCCTGGCTGGACTAACTTTAGTGTTAAAAGAGTTTTTAAAAAATAAATAAAAATAAACAATTTTTATATATATATATATATATACAGGGTGCGATTTGTGAAAAAAGCAGAGGGGGGGGGTGCTTTTGAAAATTTCATGTCATGAAATGTTTTTAATACGACGGGAACTGTGTTTAACGTGATCACAATCTATTAAAAACATTGCAAGTTAGGCCTTAACTTCCCGTAGGGGAAGTTGTGGCCTAATGGTTAGAGAGTCGGACTCGTAACCTGACGGAAACTATTTAACGTGATCATAATCTATTAAAAACATTGCAAGTTAGGCCTGTTAATTGTAATTATTTCATTTCCATTATTCAAGCAACGAATAAATTATCTAGCTAGAGAAAGCGAGCAAAGAACACAGTATCAACGGAGCTTTTTGAAACTCCGAATCAGTTAAACCATTGAGTCGCAAAATGATTCACTGTTTCGAAGTGCTCCAATCGGATCGCGTATCGCGAATCATTCAATTCAGAACGGGACTTCAAAGTGCGAATCATTTGAGTTAGATCGGGACCTCGCTCCCCACCGGGGATAAAAATGAGTCAGCAGAGGCAGAGATGCATAAACCCCGTATATACAGTATATATTTCATTAATATGTATTTTTATATATTTTAATATTTATATATTTTTTAAAGTTAAATATAGTTGTATAAAAAGTATTGTGGTGCCTATTCAAAAATCCTGTTTTTAGCTTCTGTGGGCATTTTCTTGGCTTTTTTCCCCCCTCAGACTAAAGTACCTGTCATTTAGGTTTAGATTTACAGAAGCTTTCTGAAGTTGCGGTAAAGAATATTTATGCGTTCCTTAAACAAAAGATTCCACAGTGCTGCAGGGGAATTAATCTGAAGTCGCCTCACAGCTGTATCGCGCTTTTGAAGCCATACTCCCTTTTTTTCGGAAGTTTCCACCTCCCTCGTCTCACTTATATGTGTACAGTATCTCATAATGCAATGAAAAGGAAGTCATCAACTTTATTTACCCAACAGGGAGGCTGTTCTCGTGATTGTATACATCTTATCATCTCGCTGAAGTTCTCCCGTGGCTCTAGTTGTGCTTTTCTTTCCTCTCTTCCCTTCTTCGGCATCAAGCATGAAGGAGAATGGGGATTACCACTCCATTCTGCCGGACCCCAGAGGTCCCTTTTCATTCCAAACATGGCTGTGTTTGTGTGTGTGGCAGGAAACCGGGTCGGTCGGGTCCTTTGAAGGGTTCAGTCACTCATCCGTGCAGGCCACAGAGCAAAGACTACAAATTCCGAATGGGGATTACCACTCCATTCTGCCGGACCCCAGAGGTCCCTTTTCATTCCAAACATGGCTGTGTTTGTGTGTGTGGCAGGAAACCGGGTCGGTCGGGTCCTTTGAAGGGTTCAGTCACTCATCCGTGCAGGCCACAGAGCAAAGACTACAAATTCCTGACCTTGCGTTTTTTTTTTTTTATGTACCTTATCCATTCTTGCTTCATGACTGGATGGATTGTTGTTCTCCTGCCACACCTGTACATTTATTTTAAAACACATTTGACTTGGTATCAATCAGATTTCACTCCTGTGGGAGGTTAGATCACTTTCTATAATGTGAGTGCTGGGAGGAATGTGAGTGTGTGTGTTATTACTGGCTGTTTTTAACTTATCTGGTTTAATTTTAAGCTGTTTTGCATGAATATATATATGGTACTTAGTGTATTATATTTATTATATAGAAAACGTTTATGAATATTTAAAGTATAAAATATTACAATACAATTCTAAAATTAATATATTTATTATTTACACAGAAAAATAGGTAATACTGTTTAAAAGTTTGGGGTCAAAGTGACAGATCAAAAGACATTTATAATGTTACAAAATATTCATCAAAGAATCCTGAAGGAAATGTATCACAGTTTATCTTATTTACTTAGAAAAATAAAATGAATATACATTTATAATCTATTATAACGTATTTATGAAATTAATAATTTACACAGAAAAAAAATACAATAAAACTTTTAAAAGTATGGTGTTAGTAATATTTTTTTTAAAGAAATTAATACTTTTTTTTTTTTTTGCATTCAATTGATCAAAAGAAATTAATAATGTTAGAAAATATTTCTTTTGAACTTTTTATCTCAAAATCCTGAAAAAAAAACAGTTTCACTGTTTCCACAGAAATATTTAAAACAGCATAGCTGTTTTCAAATTTGATAATCAGAATGTTTCTTGAGCAGCAAATCAGCATATTAGAATGATTATTGAAGGATCATGTGACACTGAAGACTGGAGTAATGATGCTGAAAATTCAGTTTTGCATCACAGGAATAAATTACACTTTAAAATATAATAAAAGAGAAAACAGTTATTTTAAGTTGTAATAATAGTTTACAATATTATTGATTTTTTTTTTATCAAATAAATGCAGCCCTTAAGAGAAACATAAGAGAAATCCTACTGATCCTAAACTTTAGAAAAGTATTGTATGTGTTTATCATATAGTCTTATATGAAAAAATACTATGTTCCCAGTATATTATCCATTATTGCATTGTATATTTTGCAATATTTAATATATTAAAAATAAATTAAAGATTTTAATCTCAATTTCTCTGTTTAGAGTGAATTTGAAGGACATGAAAGAAAATATACAATTATTTATAATAAATGAATGGCAAGTCTGGCATACATGTAAAAACTGCTTCAAATTATATAGAAATTCAGTTACATGGTAAATAACCCATCAGGCCTATTTGTGTCAATACGTTATTGTCTATTATGGTGCTAGAAAGATCTCCAGTCATGTTTTGAAGACCTCAATATGCCACCCTATAGAAACAAGCTTCATCCTAATAACCGTTCTAATGAATCTCTTTAATGGTGTCATTATGAGATATAATGAACATTTTATGCAGGGCCAGAGGGCAGCAGTAATGTTAATGGTGTTGCTTGTGAAATATAAATTAAAAGACAAACGTTTAAGGTCAAGTGTGACTTAAAATATTAGTGAAATTGCAGTGCAATTTTTTTAACTTTGTGTGAAGCTGTTAAAGATTAAATTTTAGTCCAGCAAATGTACATTGTTGGCCTTTTTTGTTATTCTTGTATGTTTGTAGATGCTTTAAAAATGTTCCTCTTTCTGTCTCTTACTCAGGCTCTTTTGAAGATCGATTGTCAGGGCTTGGTGGCCCGACTCATAATGGACTTTGTGTTGCTGACGACGGCAGTGGAAGTGGCGCCTCGCTGGAGGGAACTCGCTGAAAAACTCGCCCACGTATCCAAGCAACAAATGGAGGCCTACGAGGCTCCACACAGAGACAAAACCGGGATGGTGGACAGTGAGGTGAGGACACAAAACGTCTCAGGTTACTTATGTAACCATGGTTCCCTGAGTAGGGGGTCACGACGAGGCGTTCCCCATAGCGACCCCTAGAGGACGCAATTCGAAGTTCCCATGAAAGGGAACCTCCTTTCATTATAGAAGAGTACAAGTTCATATTTGTGAATTCGATGAGATGATATAATCTCCATTTATCTGATCTCCATTTTAGGCCATGTGGAAACCAGCCTATGACTTCCTGTTGACGTGGGCTGCTCAGATCGGCGACAGTTACCGCGACGTCATCCACGAACTGCACATGGGCCTGGACCGGATGAAGAATCCAATCACCAAACGCTGGAAACACCTCACCGGCACGCTTATCCTTGTCAATTGCCTCGATTTGCTTCGAAGCTCTGCCTTTAGCCCCGCCCCTCAGGATGACTTCCCCATTTAGCTCCACCTCCTCACAATTCAGTTTCAACATCACCTCAGAAGACTGTACTGAACTTTTAATGGATGTACACTTTTCTACGTCACCATCAGCTGTGAGTTTACCTCAATCCAATAGCCGTGAGGACTTCCTGTACCCACCAACGTCCATATAAGGGCATGCGGAAAGCCAATAAAGCCAAAACACAGAATGTTTTAAGTGTAGCTATTTTTCAAGATTTCCGAAGGCATTTTTATCAGTTTTCTTCATTGCGATATCTATATTTTTTATACCAGATGGCACAAAGGAAATTTTTACAATCACTTTGGCATTTTTCAAGAACAGTTTTTTCCAGAAAAAAGCAGATTACATCTTTGTTCATTACTGAAAACGAAGGTCTATTTTGTGACTTCACATTTACCCATGTTTGTCTTGGTCTGGAGGTTCTGTATTTCGTTGCCAAATACTCAAGCCTTCCACATTTGTGATTTTAGTGAAGTTTTTCAAACTTCAGTTGCTTTGCACAAGAAGATGGATTACTAGAAACATGAAACACTACAAACTGGTTACATGAGAGGAAGGAGCATATGGCTTGTTAATGAGATGGTAAGTTCAGACTGTGGCCCATGTGTGTTATCCCTTCAAGCTTTTGCAAAATTTGCGAAGTTTGCATTTGTGAGACCAGATATCGCACCATGTACTAGCTAGGTATTAAATTGCAGTGTTGCTTTGGTTTCAATTGTGAGTCATTCATTCAGTGTTTTTGTCAAGTAAAAACAAATGCAGTCAGATGAATAAATTAACAGATCATAGCGTGATTTTATTTATGTCTATGATGATTTTTTTGTTCTACATTTGCATTTTTTGTACCTACAGTTTTTCCACTTTTAGACTTTTATGTTCTTTTAAAAGAGCTTTTTTCGCCCCCTTTTTTTTTGGGTTTTGAATAATAATCATTTATTTTATGTCCTGTACATGTCAAGGAGATTTTGTGCTGTTTTTTGGAACAGCATGTAGGGAAAAGTGAATCTATTTAAAATATATATTCTGTGATATAGAGTTCTGTCACATTCATAACTTGTTTTTGTGTTAGCTCTTTGAGATGTTTGAAGTAACTGTTTGAAAAGTTATAATTCACACATTGTCTTAGTCGCAGCCAAATGTTTAGCAAGAAAACAAATTAAACATGCTGTGCCATGTTGTTCCCATGGATTCAATAAAGCAGCTGTAAATTTAAAGTACCTTGTTAGATTTCAGTTCTGTCTTTATTTTGACTATTTCTATATTTGACTATTTGTCTCACAATTATGAATTCATTTCAAGTTATCACTCCATTCTTATTGCAACTATGAACTATTTCTAATTATTGCAACTTTCTCAAAAGTGCAACTTTATATCTGATAATTGTGACTATTTCTTGTTATTGAGTCTATTTCTCATGAATGCGATGTCACAATTGCAAAGTCATCTTGGCGTTATTGCATCTGCATCACAATTCACACTTTTCACACAATTGTCATTACTGCAACTGTTGTTTATGAATGCAACTTCATTTGCTGTCATTGCGACTATTTCTCATAATTGTGACGATATATCTCGCAATTGCAGCTTCAGTTTGCATTATTGCAACTATCACACAAATGGTATTCCAACTATTTCTCATAATTGTGTCTTTTTATCTCAAGTAGTTGTGACTTCATTTCCTGTTCTTGCGACTATTTGTCACAATAGCAACATCATTTTGTGTTCTTGCTGCTATCTCACAACTGGGACTTTATTTCTCATTACTGCAGCTATTCAAAAATGCAAATATTTCTCACAATTGTGACTTCATTTGTTGTTATTGTAAATATTTCTCATAATTGTGAATTTAAATCTCACAACTGTGACTTCTTATTGCGACTAATATTATTGCGTCTATCTCACAATTGCATCATCAGTTTGTGTTCTTGCAACTGTCTGACAATTGGGACTTTATTCTGCAACTAGTGTTCATAAAAGCAACTTAATTTCTCACATTTGTGACGTCACAATGTAACTTTTTTCTTATTTTAAATCTTATTTTAGAATGTTAGAATTGCTATTCCTTTAGTTACTGTTGCTCTGTCAAGCTTTCATAAATCGTGACATACATTTTTGCTTATATCACCCACCCCTACAATATTATGACCACCTTCGTGTGTAACTCGGATTGTTTGAGTTTTGTGCATTTAAAGAGTCTGTCCTTCAGTGTGAGTGTTGCAGTCTTTGTTTCTGACCTCCACCCAGTCTGCAAGCAGCTTTCTGCATCCCTAAGCACTTCAATAGAGCTGACTGTGAAAAATCAATTTACACTATATTTAAATTGCAAAATTAATTACAAGCTTGCAGAAAGTCGAATGGGCACTATAAAATCAAGACCGTTTTATTACAATCATAATTAAAGAAGAAAAGCATGATGACTAGAGTCAAGGAAGACATAAATGCAGAGCAAACACATCAAACCACAGCAGCAAATGCTGTATCCTTTATAAATAAATGGTAGGTCCAGTCCTGGATGCTGATTGGTCGATACAGCGTTCCAGCTGTGCTAAATGGCACAATATAATAACATCTATGATGCAAAACACCTGTTCACAATAATGTCTGTAAGTGCAAAGAGGAAAATTTCAGTCTGTTCCTCACACAAAGCTATCATATGGCTTCAGAAGATATTTATTAATAACGTACGGGTCACATGGAGTAATTGTATGATACTTTTAAAGTGCTTTTGAGCACTTTTGAAGTTTGAAGTACTCAGTGCCCATTTTATAAAAGAGCAAGTAGAAATAATCTTTTTTTTTAAATGCCCTTTTGTGTTCCATGGAAGAACAGGAATGTCATATACAGGAATGACAAGTATGTGAGTAATTTATTGTATTTTTGGTTAAAAATGTGCTTTAATCTTTACTTAAATATCAGGTACAATATTTTGTAGCTGGCACTTAATTCACTTAATATTTTAGTGAAGTGAAGTGACATGTGGCCAAGTATGGTGACCCATACTCGGAATTAGTGCTCTGCATTTATCCCATCCAAAGTGCACACACACAGCAGTGAACACACACACACCGTGAACACACACCCGGAGCAGTGGGCAGCCATTTTTTTTGCTGCGGCACCCGGGGAGCAGTTGGGGGTTCGGTGCCTTGCTCAAGGGCACCTCAGTCGTGATATTGAAGGTGGGAGAGAGTGCTGTACATTCCCCCCCCCCACCTACAATCCCTGCCGGTACGAGACTCGAACCCACAACCTTTGGGTTACGAGTCCAACTCTAACCATTAGGCCACGACTTCCCCATTTTTACTTTTTAATGAACATTTGTGTCCTTAATACCTTTTTTAGGATCATTTTAGTTAGGGTATACATAAATAAGCACTCACATGCTATTAGTGACATACTTAAAATCATTTAGAAGACTGCTGATTGCAGTAGACGACACTCAAGTGTTTTAAATAACTAAAATGATAACAAATTAAGGGAACAACCGCAGCCTGAACAGCTGGAGTCCCTGCAGTAAATATTTAGGTCTTTCACAGGTGACGAGGGCTCTGATGTGCTTGATTTCATTGTTTGCGATGTCTACAGATATCATGTCAAGTGTCAGTGACTAGATTTGTTATAACTAGAAAAAGAGCAAATTGACAAATATTCCCTTGAGTCCTGTTAACATTTGTCTTTCATCTTCATCTCCCGTTCTTTGACGTTAGACGGCAGCATGTTGTGTTAAGTTTTCATTATCTTAAAATACAGCTGAATCTCACAAAACCTGTCAAGAGCTTGTTCAAATCATTTCAAAGAAGAAATTATATTTTATTACAGAACAACTTGTATTGAGACACACTGATCTTCTTTAACTATAATATATATAAAAAATAACTTATAGGGAAAAATTAAAAGGATTTATAGGGAAAATGTGCATCATGTTTGTGAGGCATACATATGTGTGAGTGTGTGACAATTACACACATTTTCCCTATAAATAATTTTTATATATGTATTTACAGTAGGTACGGAAAGTATTCAGACCCCCTTCAATGGCTTTCCTAATCAAGTCCAATCAGTATAATCAAACACAGCTGGACTCAAATGAAGGTGTAGAACCATCTCAAGGATGATCAGAAGAAATGGACAGCACCTGAGTTAAATATATGAGTGTCACAGCAAAGGGTTTGAATACTTAGGACCATGTGATATTTCAGTTTATCTTTTTTAATAAATCTGCAAAAATGTCAACAATTCTGTGTTTTTCTGTCAATATGGGGTGCTGTGTGTACATTAATGAGGAAAAAAAATTAACTTAAATGATTTTAGCAAATGGCTGCAATATAACAACGAGTGAAAAATTGAAGGGGGTCTGAATACTTTCCGTACCCACTGTATATAGGCCTACTGAATCATGCTAGTATTTTATTCATAATAAAATCACTGTATTTCCATACAAAAATAAATAAATAAATAAACCTCAAAATTAAAATGTCAGGACACCTTTTGAAAATCCGAATGAATATGAGGTAAATTGTCCTTAATTTGCATAAAAATGTGATGCGGACATGTTTTCGAGAGATTAACTCAAAGCCTAACTTCTATGAGAAAGAATGAAATGGCTCTTCTTTAATGAATAAATGAACTGAGGAGTGATTTAAAGCTGTCTTCTATTGAAATATTAGGCTTTAAGTTTAGAAAAC
>NW_015540857.1:101181-118760 GCF_001515605.1 Sinocyclocheilus anshuiensis | reverse complement strand
TACTTTCGATACTCGCGTCAGTATCGATATATCGATACTTTGGATCGATACGCCCATCCCTAACTTCCATTCACAGATCCCCTCTCATGGCCTCATGGAATTGTAAAGTGTCCATCAAATGCACACTGCAGAATCTCGCCAGAAGTAGTAAGTCATCTGGGTACTTTTCGCCTACTGTTTTTCTAATACTATGTACTTGGACATAGCCTACTCTTTTGCCACGCTGTTTTTTTTTATGCCTACTATACAGTAGATAATCTATTATCCTGTATTTATTATACTGTACTACTATACTATTATGCCTACTATCCTGGGATTACCTGGAGTATGATTTTAAAAACATTTACGTAAATCTTTAAAACAATTTTAAAATTTCATTATGTTTTCAAAATAAAATGGCAGGCTACTTTTGAAAAGATACAAGTGAACAAAAACATTGTTTTCTGTTTTGTTTTTTTTCAATTTGTTTCTTGATTGAAGTTTTACACAATAAACATATGGTATTTTTAAATTAATATTTTAATGTATTTAGGCTATATGAAATGTAAAAAAATTAAATGTGATTTAAAAAAAAGTCAAAACAAAATTGACATTTTTAATGTATTATAATGTGTCTTAATGTGTAAAACTTTTCATTGGGGAGAAAATTACGGAGTGCACCTTAACATTAGCATTTACGCTAATATGCTAAAGACAAGCTTTCAAACCTTAAACTGTGTTTATGCATGTTTGATTCATAATTTCAACAAGTAGAAAACCTGAAGCATATGTTTCCCCGGTAATCGCATTCTACACCTTTAATAATGCGCTTTCTCTATGACAACCTTCTAAACACATACACACAGCTGCTTGCCAGCAGTTTGTGAGGAGTAACGGTTTCCTTTTAAAGGACAAAAGCGCGCGCGCGCGAACACATTTACACACAGCCTGAGGTAGGGGACGAATTTAAATTTCCTTTCTCCGAGCTGAATACCCAGCATCCTGTGAGTCATTAACACCCGTTTGTCTTATAGCAGCAATGCAAGGTGAGTAAACAGCCTAGTTTAGTACCCAATCTTGCAGTAAAACAGCTTAAACGTCTCCTGAGGGAGCAGTTGACGTGAGCCGGGTCTGTCTTATTCATATTCCTGTTTGTACGGTTTAATCCTGTGAGGAAGAGCTGAAGGTAAATGATGTGCAGGTGGAAGAAACGGACTCGGAATGGAAAGTTAATATGAAAGAGAGAGAGAGAGAGAGAGCTCGACTTGCCCTTGCTGTTGAAGTAAAGCCCTTTAATTAACATCTCCTCATCCCGCAAAGTGCAGCGGATGGATAACAGTTAGAAGAATAAATCAATGGCTCCTTCTGCTCCTCTTTGTGGGGATGAATCATATCCTCTCAGTGAAAGGTGCAAACGTTAACGATACAGCTGAATCAAAGGGCACCTATTATGCAAAATTCACTTTCACATGTTGTTTGGACATAAATGTTTGCTGGCAGTGTGTGTACACAACCACCCTATAATGATAAAAATCCACCCAGTGCTTTTTTTTTAATCTGGTTAAATGTTTTCCCCTTTCTCCAATCGAGCCGATCTCAGATGCCTGTCTGTGTGACGTCACACAGACAGGCCCCTCCCACGATAGTTTGATTGACAGAGGGATATTAGTAAAACCAAATAAAACGTGTTCTAAGCACAAAGAAAAAGTGGGGTCAATGTTATCAATTATAAATCTAGTCAAATCTTTCCAAAATTTTTTTACATAAGAGCAATGCCAAAATAAGTGAAACAAAGTTTCAGTCATCATATTACAGAAAGAACAATTCAAATCAATATCATTTTTAAATTTAACAAGAAAATAATTTACTGGGTAGTATCTATGTAAAATTTTAAAGGTTACTTCCTTGACTTTGTTTACCAATAGGTATTTGTTTGGCAAGGTCCAAATGGCCTTCCATAATAAACCTTTAACTAATCTGTTCCAATAAATTATACAGTTTGGAGAAGAAACAATGTCTTTTTGAAGTAAGGAACGGACAGTTTTGTTAACATTAATATTTCCAGGGGCAAAACAAAGTTTCCCAATATAAGTATCAAATAGATCAAATGCAGAGGGGAATGTAATACTGTTTTGGGTATTAGCTCTGAATAATACCAAGACTCCTCTGGGAATTGCATCCATGACTATAGAAAACTCTTTTGGTGTTACTGGAATTCCATGGACAGCTAGAAACTCAGAATAAGTGAGTAACATGCCTTGTTGAGTTCATAATTGACTAACTCGTATTATGCCTGCTGAAAACCAATTTACAAAAAATAACGATTTATTTTTATATAATATATTGCAATTGTTCCAAATTAGGTACCTATGGGGAGAAAAGTTATGTTTATACAATAGAGACCAAGCCAGCAACATTTGTTTATGAAAGCAGGATAAGCTTAAAGGAATTTTATCAATTTTGTAATTGCAAATCAAAAGAAATCTAAGACCACCAATTTTGGAAAAAACTAAATTAGGTATAAAATTCCATAAAGAATTTGGATTTAGAGTGAAATGTCTAATCCAATTAATTTTAAAGGTGTTATTTAGAGTACAGAAATCAAGAAAGTGCAATCCACCTGATTAGCGTCTCGGAGTTTACCGATCACACAATCCGTAGTGTGACATCACAATTTACCAGGCCCGAGCAACGAGTGTTGATTGACACTGCCATAATCTAGCTGAGACACCGCCCTGAGTGAGCAGCACACAATCGCCATTTTATCTGCATGCTAGAGCATTTAACAGCAGCATTCAAGTAAGAAATGTCTTCTTTTTCTTGAATGTAGAAAGTATGAACAAGAAAGAGGAAACATGATAGAAGAAATAAGGAAAAATGGAATTCAAGAATTACATTTTAAGGTTTTAATAAAATGGTCAAATGAAATAAATAGTAAAGTCTTTTTTTATTTTATTAGAGAGACGGGACTTATAAATAGAATATAAAACTCTGTTTCCTTTCCACACTCAAGAGCAGAAGGTGGCGGTAATGCACCTATTTATGTTGGTTGCCAGCCGCCGGTAAAAACCAAGAAGAAGAAATGTCTTCTTATTAAGGCTATAGACGTTATTCAGTCCAGGGCAGTAAGTGATTCTCTGCTTTTATTTTATTCTTTGGGTCATATTAATATCATAGACAGCAGTATAGGTAGAGTATATTATGCCGATGTCACTTAATACACAGATCTAGTACATGCAATTCCTTTTCCAGATGTTTACTTCACAACCATAACCGACTGTGTTTTTGTAACTTATGCGTGTTTTAACATAAACGCGCGTGTGAAAGAGAACTTAGTACTCACATGCCGTGTGCAGGTGTACCGACGAAACATGCTACCCATCAGATTGTACTACCAAAAATATATTTGCATTGATTTAAGTGTAAGTTTAGGGTAAGGGTAGTTATGGACATTAAAAAAAGCCTCAAACCACATGAATAAGATGGTGGTAGCACAATCTTATTGCTAGCATTTTTCACTGTCGATTTGTGCTACCTATCTGTTTAATTATGGGGTTAGATCTCTGCCACAATTCTGCACGCAAAAGATCATATTTTGAGCACACAAAAGTGCATTTTGCATGCGCGCGATCTGAGTTTTGTGAAGAAAATATTCGTATCGCAAAGAAAAAAGTATTTCGAGCGCACTAAAACTAAAATTTTATTTAAAATAAGTTTTGGGATGTGTACAGACCTTCTCTTTTGCGCGTGCAACGTTTCACCATCTTGCTCCCTTGATGCCCGCCCTCAGTGCTCTCTAAATGCCCACGGCTGGCTTGCTCAACACAACCCAGCGTTACAATATGCCATAATTCCAGCCAATCATAGACGAGGCTGCTAAATTCTGATTGGCTGCCTTGACAACCAATCACAACATTCCTTGCATTGCCGATGACAGCGGAAGACGGAAAATACAGTGCATGCATAATTATTATGCAAGTTGATATCCTGATTATATTTTTTTCCAAGCACATTTGACCAATTCCAAAACGACATCAGCCTTAATAACTACTATTAATCTTGTATTTAATCACTTATAACCGATATATAATTGTTCATGAAGGCTGGAAGTGAAAAACGCCTTGTATTCAGGTGTGCATAATTAATAAGCAGCTTATCTTCTACAGATAAAATCTCGAGATGTACTAAAAATGAACTCCCAAAACTTACTGCCAGATTTTGGAAGATACATTCTTCAAACAGTGGTACAAGAGGATGTGGTGCTGGTCCTTCAAGAGTCACTCTCAACTTATCTGCCTATAAAGCCTATATAAAAATAAAACAAAAACAGTCTTCAAGTATTTTACTACACTTCAGTATGTGATTCTTATTAAGTAGGGGTAATTTTTTAGGATTCTATACTTAACCTAAGTCTCTGAGAACCTGACACCTTGTAATTCTGGAGACTCCAGGTAGGTTGCAGTTCTGGAAAATGGTGGCGCTGGAGACTAAATGGTTCCTGGTGATTTCACACCTAATTCTTCACCGTAATTCCTAATTCTTTTGCAGTTAACATGCATCTTTTCTTCTACAAATGTTTTTGACTAGTCTCGCGTAGCCAGACCTTCAGACTGACAGCTGAAGGTCTAGAATCCATGGCAGCTTTCATTGGCCAAGGCCCGCCCATGAGGCCGTTTGACTGACATGTGAAACAACCAATCACATTAGTTTCGTTCATCGTCACGTTTCGGGGCGTGGAAATGTTGCCACAATAACAGACCGGTGTGTAAAACTCTCGGATGTGTTTTTTTAAAGGGGTGGTTCAGTGTTTTTTTTCTAGGCTTGATTGTGTTTATGGGGTGCAGTCTAACATGTGTTAATGCTTAGTTTAAAAAAAAACACCACTCTGTCCCTTCTCTGAGAAACGCGCTGATCAATTTCCTGCTTTTATGAAGCCCCTCCCTCAGAAATAGGCGATGGGCTCTGATTGGTTAGCTAGCTTTTGTAGGCATTAAACTGCCAGAATTTTAAAAGACGATATCTCCGTTTGCATTGAACTTTCAGCTTCGTAACTTTCGAACATAAACTTCGATATTGTTTATGCTCAAACAGCATCATTACACACTAACTAATGTTAAAAAAGTGAAATCGCAATGAACCACCCCTTTAAAGATTCTATGCCGCGAACTTTACATTTTTCACATACTTTTGAAAATCCAGCGTTTAGTTGATCCTGATAAGCGCTCATCGTTACAGTTGTAAACATGACGGCTTTCCTCTTTCGTGAGGGGGTTTGGTGTCACGGCATCTTTGTTTCCAGGCGGAACGTTAAAGAACACACGTCTCCCGGAAATCCTGTATAATTCAACCAATCCGATGACGACTTCGAAACTCCTGAAGTGTTTCCACTTTTGTGTGCCATATGCATCAGACGTTTAGCCAACAGTCCATGGGCGTGACGTCTGAGGCTGAGACTAGTTTTTGACTGACCCTGCTGACCCACTGAGCATTTTGCTGTCCAATGGTTATGCATTAACTTTGCAATTTCTAGTATTGTATTAGTTTTGAATATTTCTCATGGGCATTTAATAATTTTTGACTTTCAGTCGGAGTTAAATCTCTTTTTTGGCTCATTTTATCTGTAAAAGAAAATCTGCTTAATAATTATGCACACCTGAATATAATACATTTTTCAATTCCAGCCTTAATGAATAATTATATATAAATTATAAATGATTAAATACAAGATTAATAGTAATTATTAAGATTGATGTCGTTTGGAATTGGTAAAATGTGCTTGGAAAAAAATATGATCAGAATATCAACTTGCATAATAATTTTGCATGCACTGTATTTTTCCTCTTCTGTTGTTGTGGTAATGCAAGGAATGTTGTGATTGGTTGTCAAGGCAGCCAATCAGAATTTAGCAGCCTCGTCTCTGATTGGCTGGAATTATGGCATATTGTAACGCTGAGCTGTGTTGAGCAAGCCAGCCGTCGGCATTTAGAGAGCACTGAGGGCGGGCATCAAGGGAGCAAGCTAGTGAAACGTTGCATGCGCAAAAGAGAAGGTCTGCACAAATTCAAAAACTTATTTTAAGCGCAAAATAGATTTTCGTGCGCTCAAAATACTTTCTTCTTTGCGAGACAAACATTTTCTCCACAAAACTCCGTTCGCGCACGTGCAGAACGCACTTCAAAATATGACCTTTTGCACGCAGAATTGTGGCAGAGATCTAATCCGATATTTAATGGGAAGTAGCACAATCTGAAAGGGTAGCACAAATCGTCAGAACACAGCCACTTTCTATATGCGTGCTACAGATTTTTGCACTCAGAAAACCAGAAGTTTAAACTAATATGGCTTTAAAACGCGTGATTTCAGCTCGATAGACATGATAATCAAAACCAAACAGATGTTTTTCTAGCAGTTACGAGCTGTAAAGTCACTTCTATATTCTGGAAAAGAGTGCGGGGAGCAGCAGCTCATTTGTACAGTTATACAGCGTGTTTCTGCTTCCACTCAAAATAGGCATTTTCAAAATGATATAATAAATTATCTGTGGGGTATTTTGAGCTGAAACTTCAGACACATTCCGGGGAAACCTGAGACTTTATTACATATTGTAAAAATGGCATAATAGGTGCCCTTTAAAACCAGACCGATGAAATGTACTTGTATTAGATAGGGGTTGGGGAAAAATCGATATATTCGAATATTTTCCGTGGCAATACTGTATCGATACACGGACGCCAAGTATCGATCTTTAATTATACTATTTGGTAGAATAATAAAATCAATTACTTTACAGTCCACTAGATGGTGGTGTTGAGTTTTTTTCTAAAATAATTTAAAGCTCGGCAAGCAGTTGATTATCCCGCTTATTCCATGGTCATTTGCCAAGTTATAGACAAGTTAAAAATGGAATTGAATTGAATTGAATTGAATGTTGGCCTACTCATGAACGTTTCTGTGTGCGCAGCGGGATCTCCGATCTTTCTCTCTCTGTCTGTGTGAGTGATGTTTGTGTGTGTCAATTAAAGCAGCGGTGCATTAATATAGAACGGTGATTAAACTGACTTGGAACTACCTGTGCATTAAACCTGCCAGCCAATCAGAATCAAGAATTCCAAAAGACCATGGAATAAATTAAATGAAGTAAAATACTCGAAAAAAGAGCTATATACTAAAAAGAGCACAGCAGTGCATAGTATACCTATTGTAGCACATTGTTTACTTTGAGTACACGTTATGTTTAATTTAAATGTAACATTTTTATTTTAATGTGAGACTTGTTTTATTTATTTTAAATTGAACTGTAATTTACTTTCAAATGCCCCAATTGCTGAAGGGTATGCAAAAGTTTTTTGTACAAGTTCAAGTTGCATTGTTCAAAATAACCTGTAGTAGCACAGCAGTGCATACCTGTTTACATTTAATTAAGGTGGACTAGATTAGACTGTAATACAAATAGTTGAGTTTGCCAGGTGCATACAACATTTATGACAGGTTTTCATGAAAGTGTTGGTCAGTTTGTCTGCTTGACAATCCCATTTTGCACTGCAGCAATACAATTGAAGTGAAATAAACAAACTGAGAAATGTTTCTTTTTAGTTAAAACAGATGTTGCCAAAGTTTTCGTTTGGGGACATAATTTGAAGTTGGAAAAAGGTAATAAATTGCAATATATTGCAGAATATCGCAATATATTTAAAATCACAATAATATTGTATCGTGACACAAGTGTCGTGATAATATCGTATCGTGGGGCCTCTGGTGATTCCCACCCCTAGTATTAGATAACAATAGACAATATTCACAAGGCATTTAACTTCTGCAATAGGATATATTTACTAGTAAAAAGGAATATTTAATGGTAAATAATGAAGGGCGGGATTTCATTTTATCCATTGAAGATATATTTAAGTGGAATTGTACACTACTAAAAAGTAAACCACATTTTTTAGACATGAATCATGTTTTTTTGTTTTTGTTTTTTTTGTCATATACTATAGTGATACCATCTATCTGTCTGTCTATCTATCTATCTATGATACAGTATATTTAGGCAAGGACCATGAAGTCGGTTTTTTGGGGAAATATACCTTGAAAATACCATTTTTTTGCTTATTTACCATGGTACCTTATTTTTGTACTCGCACCATGATTCTTTGAAGTACTTTGTAAATATATGGTACATTAATATGGTAAACATTTGAAACCTCTGTGTTGTCATCTGATGCGATCACTGTACCATGGTACACCTGTATCTTTTTATTACATAAAGTTATACTTTTAGATGAAACAATATTTTAACAGTATTATGCACTGAGTGATTATGCACAATAAGACCAGGGATGTTTAAGCAAATAGATGGGGCCAATTTCGATTTATTGTTGTCTTTAAGAACTTTCATTTCAGAAGAAACAGTTCACATTTAACAGCTTTGACCTTTTCATAATCACAAACGAATTTCAGTGCAGTAAAACCCAACAAGCATCTCCCTTCGCTTTTCTGGCATCCTTTTGAATCTGAACTCCTATCTTCTAAATCTGTGGCAGGCAAGCGACGCTAACTCATTTTCAATTTCACGAGGTGTCCAGATCGTGCTCGCTGAGTTGGCTGGACTGAGCTTATTTCCATAATTACACAGCACATGCAAATGCTCGGTGACAATGGTATGAAAAGAAATGCATCTGGAAAACTGCATCATTTCATGATGGGAAAACATTCTTTTGAGATGGAGAAAGATTATTTTTTTACGCCTTAAGAATAATGCACTCAGGTTGTAAGGTAAACAGAGGAATCAAAATCTCCAGCTCCAAAGCATCTAACAAACAATATATTTGATGGATTTGTCTTTATTTGCTTGAAATAAAATGCATTATGTGCTCATGTTAATATACAGAACCTTATTGTAATGCATTAAATGTTAAGAGTATTGTTTAATCACCAAATTTTTAAACTACACTAACCATAATCATAAGAAAGATGGACCAAAAAGTAATCGTTGTTACTAAAGTAAAGAAAAAGTCAAAAAATATTTTGTTCAGTCAATGTACATTTTCATTAAATATTAGCATTTTAAATATATTGTTTTATAATCAATACTTTTGACTAAGTCAATAATATTGTCTTATTTTATAATAAATATAAAAATATTTTGATTATATTGTTTCAATCATACTACTACTACAACTACTAATAAAAAGTACTCAGTCTTGTAATTCTTCTGATTTCAAAATGCTTTTGCTTCAGATTAAATATCTCAGAGCTTGTTGGCTGCTTCAATGCTTGAAACTCTTTACTGAATTTTCTTAACACCATATGGGGGAAAAAATAATGAGAATAATACTAGAAGCAAGGTCACTGAAAAAGTGAGTGGTCTCTGTTACGCTCTATTGCAGCAACAAAGAATTCAGTCTAATCTCATTTGCTTTTAATTTGAGAAATACTCCACAAGGTCAGGTCATAAGGCCGGTGGACTGGTGTAAAAAATGATCTGTGATGGACTCCAGTATTTCTTTCAATTCCCTCAATCTGTGTGAGATCTGTGAGAGACTGGGACAACCCTTTAGGCCACTCACATATCAGCTGATTAAATATGTATTCCATGCTGTGTTTGGCTCCCGATGGGTTTTGGACTGATGTGACATGCTTTGATTTGTCAGACGCTGTGGAGAAATGTGGCACAGTAGAGTGTCCTGTCCTTCAGGGGATATGTAGTTGTGACTTTGAGTGTAGAAATGATGTTTCACCGAGGTCTGAAGCCTGTCTGTGTCAAACAGAGACTGATATTTGTCTTTGATCACATGGAAATGGATTCTGAACAAAAGCCGACTTAAAAATTAGATCACATGGAAGTTTGGACCCCATCTCTAAACCTATTATGTAGTCATAGTTTTGCAAAGTAAATTATTTATCATTACTAACCATGAAAAGCAAAATTATTTTAACCTTGTCGCAGTAATTTAAAATTCATACCCTTCACACATTATAATGAAAAATGAAATAACCTCTGATGTTTACTTTCACAGTGTTTTGTGTCAAACCTGATACATTACTTAAAGATTTAAAGATTAGTATAAAAATGATTCGATTTTTTGTTAAAAAAGAAATAATAATAATAATGATAAAATCAATCCAATCAATCAATCAATCAATCAATCAATCAATCAATCAATCACCAATGGATCCACTGCAGTGAATGGGTGCCATCAGAACCAAACAGCTTATAAAAATATCACAATAATCCACAAATATTTTTCACTTTAAACTGTTGTTTTCAACTAAAATATGAGTCCTTTATCCATAATATTGCTTTCTACAGTAAAAGTCATCTCGTCTGAATCAGGAGAGAAATATGCACAGATTGAGCACCGTTTACAAGCAAAAACAGTCCAAAATGGTTCTAAACAAATATGCCAGGGGGCAACGGGTTGGACTTTTTCACTGGAGGAAGCGTTATAATGCATACCATTTTAAAGTTAAAATGGCTTGATGGATTTGTTTCTTACAAACACACAAGTTGTGTGGATTGTTGTGATTTTTCTATCAGCTGTTTGGACTCTCATTCTGACGGCACCCATTCACTGCAAAGGATCCATTGGTGAGCAAGTGATGTAATGCAAAATTTCTCCAAATCTGTTCTGATAAAGAAACAAACTCATATTCAGTTGGATGGGTTGAGAGTGAGTACATTTTCAGCAAATTTACATTTTTGGTTGAATTATTCCATTAATATGCAATTAAGTTTCTGAAAACATTACATTCAGTTAAGTATATTCTTTCAATAATAAGTACTCCAAGTATAATAAAGTGTTACAAAGGCAGAGGAACATGGCATTGTTTCCTGAGAATCAACCTGCCTCAGATTAGTGCTGCACCGTAGAGAAAAGTAGCAATTATTGCTGAGGGTTTCATTCCAGTTTTTGGCTTGATTCATTACAATTTGGCACCAGCAATTAAACATCTTACTTAAACCAAACTCTTATGCAGTCTCAACTTGGAGGTGGGTGCCAAGACAATGAGCGCTGTGCATGCAGAAAATTAATTATGAAGTTAATCATGAAACAGAGGGAAAATTAGCAAGCTAAGTCCCAAGACACCAGGCTACAGTACAGCATGCTGTGTCAAAACAGATCCAGCCATTGATCCTGGTTGTTCATTGGTCAGTGCAGCATTGGTGTGCTAAAATACATAACGTAGTTTCTTTACCTTCCTTTTCCGCATCATGTCTTTCAAAGCCATTTATCTGTATTCTCAATACAGAATGGCTTCAAAGGCCTTATTGCAAAAGTATGTGTACTGAGTCACGTATGAAGCACTTTATAACTTTCAGCACGTCACAAACAAACATGATTCCATCTGTTTCAAAAGCAGAATAATGAGTTTCAGAGCGGTGAGGGGAAGACAGCGTCTCTGGTGTGCGCTTGCATCTGTTGTGAAAAACAACAGCAAGAGTTTCCTGCTTGGCTGAGCTTTGTGGATCACAGGTGGACTGTATTACACCTGAGTGAAGGAGAACGAGCGAGATTATCATGGTGTGGGAGATGCTGGGAAAGAGAGAAACATGAAGAAAAGGATTGTAAACAAGACAAGCAGTAAGGGGTTTTGTCTCAGATGTTGCTCCTAAAAATCCTTGAACTGGAAACATAAATAAGAGCTATAAAATTTCACTACAAAACATGTCCCCGAAACTGTAAATAAAACAGATTATTAGAGTATGTTTTTTCATAACGAAATTCACCAATTATTTTTGTTTTGTAGTAGTCAAAAACATGTTTCAGTATGTATATAAATTGTTAGTTTATAGTTGCCGCGGGTTGTTTTTCATGTCCGCGGGTTGAAGCGACCCCAATAACGCAATATTTAGCCCCTGAAATGCGAATTTTACCGGGGAACCCCCCCAAAAAATTTGTGTTTTACCCCCCAAAACGATTTTTAACGTTTCAATCTCCAAATGCGATTGAGCTAGTTTTGGGCTAGTTTTGAGTAGCAATTGACCTATCGTAAGCCCCACCCCCCTTAGTTACTGTTGCGAACTCGGACAAACAAACAGAGTTGCTAACTGTCTTACAATGACAGCTGTCAGTGTGAAAACCTTGTCCCAAGATGTTTTTGATAAATTTTGGACACAAGACCACCATTCAAATGGGACTTAAATATGCCATGGAGGGATATATATAAAAGATTTTAAAATCATTATTCAGCAGTGCATAATTGACCTATCGGTAAGCCCCGCCCCCTTAGTTACTGTTGAGAACTCGGACAAACAAACAGAGTTGCTAACTGTCTTACAATGACAGCTGTCAGTGTGAAAACCTTGTCCCTATATCTTCTTGATAAATTTTGGACACAGAAGGACCACCATTCAAGTGGGACTTAAATTTGCCATGGAGGGATATATAAAATATTTTAAAATAAATATTGTGGGTATTAAAGGAACACTCCACTAATCTATGCTAAGCTATGCTAATCTATGCTAAGCCTATTTTCAAAAATAGTGGAGTGTTCCTTTAATTTGGAAGTGAGGGTTTACAGTTCACAATGCAAGCGGGAGAAGTCTCATGTTACGTTCGTCACGATCGCAGATAACAACATCCCGGATCATGTATCGCAGGGTGTGATTAAATTAATTTACATTTAACCAGTTTAATATGAAGAGATAGTGAAATGTAGACCTTTGTTTGTGTGTTTTTGCCATAGACTGTATAAACACGTTTTTGATTTTGCTCCGTTTTGTTTGGGTTTAGGAAATAGAATAAAATAAATTCCATTGCCTATCCTCTCAGGATACCTGGAATCACTTTTACAAGTACCCCAGGCACATCGTTTTTTTTTTTTTTTTCATTTTTGAAGCATAAACCACATAAAAACGATGCAAGCTTCGGATCTTCCAATGTTTCTCTATGGCGCTGAAACCTACAGATGATACTCGACTGCCATTGGCTCATCTGTGTTCGAGGGGAGAGGCTTACCGATAGGTCAATTGGGCAGGTTTTGTTGTGAAAACCTGGCAACCCTGAAGTAAGCATAAGTTGGTGAAAAATTCACAAACTATTCTTTTTGACACATAAAATATTATTTTTGCCTTTTACTTTATTAAACTCAGCAAATATGAGGAGAAGACAAGGAGGCGGACATTTTGGAAAATAATATAATATGAATATAATAACAAATAATACTTTATGGGGCAGAAGAGATTGTAGAGATTATATAATTGTATAGAGATCGTAAAAAGATTTTTCAGAAAAGTATTGATCATGGCAGTGATGCAGAGTCCTTAGGAAACTATGTATTGTAAGGTCCACACACACTGGTCCAAGGAAGGTATCCAGTGGTGGATGAAGGTCACTTGCGTGTTCGGTCTTTTCAGCGCGCAGTTATTCAATTTAGGTTTAACTCAATCTGACTCCATTTTATTATGACCTTGAATTTTGGTTGAAAAGCAAATTGGTTGTTTGTCGGTCTCTAATTATTCTGAAATTTGATTATTCTAGTTAACTCTTTACTTTGTATTTTCTCGTTCATTGGGAATCTATGTTATTTAGGATGCCTCACGGCGGCCGCTATGCGTGGGCTCCACGATCACAAAACTCGCCATTCTAATCCTTATTCAGAGGTTTGTGGCTAATACTATTTAATATACCTTAAATAGTAGGTCTGTTTAGCCCCCTACAGTCACCCATGTAATACTCAAACATTAATCAGCGGTTCTTCTAGACCACTTTTGTCTAGACCCCGACAGCTAATATAGCTTCATACAACTTAATTAACTCTGAAATCATATACATGGTTAACGTAACTGAGTACAACTTAAACTAAGGTCCGGCGGTTAGTTAGATGTGCCCATGACCTCACCTGATGTGCCCATGCTATGCACATAACCCTGGACGCAGTTTTGCGGAAGCATACTCCTTCACTTAATCTACTTGAGGAATAAGTTCAAGAAAAGTTAAGAATAAATCAAATATAACAATTTATTATTTGTCAGGTAAACTTATTTATTATCAGTCAGGTAAATATGTATTATGCCAATTATCTCCACAGCCAATTCAACGATATCAAATCAATACAAGACATCAAATTCTCAAAGACAAATCTAAGAGTAAGATGCATACTTGTCTTTTAGAGAAATACATAGTGTGAAGTGTGTGGACACACTTCACACTACGGGCTTTCTGGTTGCAGAATCGCCCTGATCCTTTTGGAAAAATACATAGTACAGAGTGTGTGGAGACACTCCATACTACGGGCTCTCTGACTACAGAATCGTGCTGATCCTTTTGCTGCAATCCTTTAAATACAAAACCAAGATAAAACATCCCCCAAATGGAGGCATGTACAAACAATTGGAATCTGGGTGGCTAGTTTACACCTCAATGGGAAAAAAAGGTAATTTGCATGGAATGACCCTCTACAGTAATCAAAGTATATTTTAACTCTTAGGATCTGGATTATCTTTTAGTCTACTTTTGTAAGATTAAGACCATTGTACCACTCACCCTGAGACTATTCAAATGAAACCAAACATGACTGTAAATATTATTTGCATTCATATAGAACATTATACTATTGACCATTCTGATTGAATCAAGTGGAGGGAGAATATGAAAAGGCACTGATGCATATGTGAGAGAGGCGTTTCCTGCACCACCCCTCTGTGGGGTGTCTTGAAGATGCCAGTGTATTGTCTGTTTCTCAGGAGATCAAAGTATCTGAGTTTCTTTTATCCTTACAGTATCAAATATACTACAACTTGATAGGGTTAAAATATAAGTAGCCTCAAAATAGCTTCATTTGCATTACTATCATAAACAGTTGAGATACAAAAGAAATCTAATTTGATACGGCGTTGGTTCCAGAGGGTTGATCACCCTGATCTAATGTAAGAACGCTGATCGTGTCTTGGTTGATCTTACAGCATCATCAAATACGAAATCGATGAGCCTCACGGGAGCAGAAACCAATTAGTAGCACATCCCATTCAGGCCTGTTGCTCGGTTACGCACTCTCTCCACATGTTAATGCGACTCCTCATCTACCTGTTCCTCACGCAAGAGCTCTTGTGGGTAAAACAGAAGGGAGATGAGAAGATTCTGCTGACAGCAAATTTGTACATCAAAACACATTACCGTAAGAGGCCGCTTCACAGAAGCGTGAGGATGTTTAAAAGGAGAGAAATATGAAATGGTAGGGTTTGTTCGCTTGCAGTTTTTTGAGGAACCTCAAAGGAACTCCCTGAGGAGGTCCTGGTTTCCATAGCGAGCAAAGAACACAAGATGTTCTGGAGCAGCAGGAGTTTTATTAACCCTGAGGATTATGTCCCCTTGGCATCTATAAAGCTCTGAAATATTCAGCTTGAAATGTTTGTAAGATCCAAAATCCATCCGCTGTTTTAGTCTACCATGGAAAAATTAGCTTTATTGAAGAATGTGGAAAAATAAGGGCAAAATTTGAGTTAAAGTTTTGGGATTTAGTTGCATGTTTGGTACCATCACATTTATTTACATTTAACACTTTTAAATGAAATCTTCAAATACGATATTCTAATGTAAAAAAAAATATTATTTAATACTAAATAATCCAATTTATTAACAATTTAGAAGAGTCTAAATCTATTTGCCGATCAGTACAACTAGAAGGAAACAAAATGTCTGTGAAGTTGAAAAGGTGAACTGCTGGTTTGATTAAATCTTGCCCGAAAGTGTGCAAAATTTACAAAGCCCCCATTTTGAAGGATTTATAGGCCTTTTGGAGGCTCCATACTCCATACAAAAACTAGATAGATAGATAGATAGATAGGTTTGACTAATATGAAATTATAGATAGATAGCTAGATAGATAGATAGATAGATAGATAGATAGACAGATAGATAGGTTTGACTAATATGAAATTATAGATAGATAGATAGATAGATAGATAGATAGATAGGTTTGACTGATATGAAATTATAGATAGAGTGTGTGTGTGTGTGTGTGTGCCAGAGCGAGGGATAGAAAAAGTGGTGTGTGTGTGTGTGTGTGTGTATTGTCCTATTCCCCTCGTCTCTCTCCCCCACTGCTGGCTATTGGAGCAGCTGTCGAAGTGGACAGGAAGGACTAAAGGGCATGGACCTGTTTGAGCTCATTTATAACAAGGTGCAACCTCAGGCATTTAGAGTCCCGGTGTCCTCTGTCTTAAAACACTTCCTCATTACTTCACTTCCTGTACGAGTCAATAACTTCTGAATGAATAACACTTATTGAAATGTGACATGCTATACTATATTGTATAATATGTGGTGCACACTGTATTAGCACACCTTATGTACCTTACAGTTACGATATAATCAAAATATAGAAGGACTCTTTGAATCATTATTTTAATAAGCTAATAAAAAAATGTTACCCCTGACATTTTACTAAACTTAGGTTAATTGTTAGTTTAACATTTGTATTGTATTAACATGGTCTTGACTAATTAGCATCTAGAATCTGTCCATTTAAAATGTACAAAAACATATTGACTCTATGTCTATCCTAATTCTGCGATATAAAGCCTATTACAATTACTTACTAATGCATATTAGCATGTAGCTAAGCTAACAATGTGGTACTCTAAACATAAAAATACATAGCACACAGCAATATTGCACAAAGTCTCTCTTAGCTTTTTCAGTCTGCCAAATGAATTTGTTTTTCACTTAACTCATTGTAATGCATTCTGGGATTTCTTAAAATTGGACTAAAACAAGGTACAGTAACTTAGAAAGAAACATAATATTTCCCGTTTCCTTCTGGAATCTTCATTTCCTCAAAATGCTGTTTAGTTAGGCAGCGTGCATGGTTTTGGAACATATTAGCTAGTATGTAGCATTTTTATTTTCACAAGTCTCACTCGTTGAGGACCATTTAAATGTGAAGCGGGCTTTTATCTGGATTGAATTGTTCGACCACAATAAACCATTCCAGCCTCTCTGTCCTTCCTGAGCCCTTTCCTTCCTCTTGGAGGACTGTCAGAATGGCAGGAACTCACTATTTTGTTTTCTTCCCTAAATCCTTTTTGTATTGACATCCTTACACACACGTGTACACACATCAACTCAGACAGACTAGCTTCAGTCGGCTTAAAGCCTTTGTGTGTGTGCTGTAAGGTACATTGTGTGAGAACTGAGATTTTGTAAACCGTCATCTAAAAATAATGTCAGAAATTACAAAACTAATTAACATTATGAACATCAGGCGTTAGTAATTATGGTGAAAGTGACCTTTTTTAACACAAAGTGAGCTCCAAATAATTTTTTTCTGTTGTTGTTGATGTTGTTTCACGGATACAATAGTCTTGAATTTTAAACTGAAGGCGTTTGATGTGGATGAAAAAGTTTTTGGTCAAAACATTACTTCCTTGTGTAGTAAATAAATTGATGTTCACTTGTTCTGGGAAGGATCCTATTTTTTTGTTAACTTCTGCAATCCTGACATCTACTGGTAGAAAAGTAACACTACAGTTTTGGCACTCAACAAACCTGAGTAATCATCTAGATTATGTAATGATTCCCCAAAGATAAATAAAATTCTTCAAAATATTGCAATTATTCACAGTTTAATATATATCCGTGTGTGTATGATTTCCCTCA
>NW_015540857.1:73457-98262 GCF_001515605.1 Sinocyclocheilus anshuiensis | reverse complement strand
CCCCCCCCCCCCCCCCACAGAATAACAACAGCAACAACAATAAACAACTTGAAATAAATAACAGCATTCATTTTTTGTAAATTTGAGTTTTATAATCACAACTACATCTCTTTAATTACTTCATGACTGGTTTTCAGTGATCTGCTGACAACTGTACAACTCTCACTATTTTGTTTTCTTCCCTAAATCCTTTTTGTATTGACATCCTTACACACACATGTGTACACACAAACTCAGACAGACTAGCTTCAGTCGGCTTAAAGCCTTTGTGTGTGTGCTGTAAGGTACATTGTGTGAGAACTGAGATTTTGTAAACCGTCATCTAAAAATAATGTCAGAAATTACAAAACTAATTAACATTATGAACATCAGGCGTTAGTAATTATGGTGAAAGTGACCTTTTTTAACACAAAGTGAGCACCAAGTAATTTTTTTCTGTTGTTGTTGATGTTGTTTCACGGATACAATAGTCTTGAATTTTAAACTGAAGGCGTTTGATGTGGATGAAAAAGTTTTTGGTCAAAACATTACTTCCTTGTGTAGTAAATAAATTGATGTTCACTTGTTCTGGGAAGGATCCTATTTTTTTGTTAACTTCTGCAATCCTGACATCTACTGGTAGAAAAGTAACACTACAGTTTTGGCACTCAACAAACCTGAGTAATCATCTAGATTATGTAATGATTCCCCAAAGATACACACACACATTTTTACAAGATTATTTTAAATGAAGCTCCAAATGTAGGTCCGGGAGGAGCCTAATCATTCAGTCCTGTCAATCATCATTTTGAGCCTATATAAGCCGCACTCATTGCACCGTCCCAACATCAATTCTTCCGGCATCCCTTCACCTCCCCATCTCCTGCTCTATTTCTGTTATTCTCCCTCTATGTAGTACCACATTGGGGAGGTTGAACTCGGAACTCAAGCCAAGCCTCCATTGAGGACAGCAAGCCAAGTTTGTTTGCCATTAACCATCAGTACTGGATGGGCAGGCGAACTCATGAAAGAGGTTGTTATACATGTATTTTTCACTAGGTGTCAGAAGACTCACATTTTTTTTTTTTACAATGTATTGAGTCTAATGGGTTAAAATGTCACACCATAATACTAATTTTAAAATTTAAATAAATTTTACTTTAAAATAAATAGATGTCACAATTGAGTTTTTAAAATCATAATTACAATCCTAAGAACCTGAAACTAACAAAGTAATATTAGTCATTTTATGCAATACAAACTATTATTAGTTCTATATAAAAATACAAATATAGAAATATTAAAAATATTAGTTTAAATATATAAAAGCTTAAGCATTAAATTTATATATACATACAGTATATATATGTCTCATGATGTACATGGGGTGGCTTTGCATGCAGTGTTGTGAAGTGACTTTATGAACTGGCATCTCCATGCTTCTGCTTCCCTGTGTGGGAGGAGTTCACACAGATTTGTATTCCTCATGCACACGCACAGACAGCAGCAGCAGTGCTTCGGTGTGAGGCAGAGTACAGCGGGGAAACCTCCATCTACTCTCACTGTCGGGCTGTTTTTATCACCACTGAGGAAACGCCTCGCTCCCTGACCTTACTGTTTCAGATTTATGCTGCGTGGGAAAGAAATCTGATCGGGCTCTTTGTAAACATACAGAGGAGATAAACGGAGGTCTGCGGTCTGCAGCACAACATATCATCTGAAAACAGGAGGAGAACCCAACGCCCTTCCCAGACCGACCATGCATACCTGCCTGGGCTGATGTGTAATGGAGATCAAGGATGCTTTTATGGGTTTGCATGGATAAGTATGGACCATTGACACATTGAGGTGCCTCTCCTGTGCATGTTTTTTGGATCGCTTTACGGGATCATAACCTGGTGGTTTTTCCTTCAGTCTCCAAGTCATCAAGTTTGGAAGCTAAATAACCAATGAATCGGGAGCCTGGAAGCCTCAAGCTGGGCTTCAGATGCTTGTAGATGCAAGGTTGCTATGTGATTTATTGATTGTTATACATTCATCATAAGATGGGGAACGGTTTCTCCAACATTGCTGCATTCCAGTCCCTGCATATTGTGATGCTCGGATTGGATTCGGCCGGTAAAACCACTGTACTCTATCGGTTAAAGTTCAACGAATTCGTCAACACCGTTCCAACCATTGGCTTCAACACTGAGAAGATCAAACTCAGCAATGGCACCGCCAAAGGCATCAGCTGTCACTTCTGGGACGTCGGTGGGCAGGAGAAGTTAAGACCCTTGTGGAAATCCTACAGCCGCTGTACGGACGGTATTATTTACGTGGTGGACTCTGTAGATGTCGACCGACTTGAGGAAGCCAAGACGGAGCTGCATAAAGTCACCAAATTCGCAGAAAACCAAGGAACTCCTCTGCTGGTGATCGCCAACAAGCAGGACCTCCCTAAATCCCTGACGGTCACCGAGATCGAGAAACACCTGGCCCTCCATGAACTGAGTCCCTCCACCACATACCACGTCCAACCGGCCTGCGCCATCATTGGCGAGGGTCTCCATGAAGGAATGGACAAACTATATGAGATGATCGTCAAACGAAGGAAATCTCTTAAACAGAAGAAGAAACGATAGACAATTACAGATTTGTAGAGACTTTAAAGGGATAGTTCACCCAAAAATGACAACTATGTCATCATTTACTCACCTCATGTTGTTTCAAACCTGTATGACTTACCTTCTTCTGTTTTTGTCCATACAATGAAGGTCAATGGGGTCCAAAACTAACATTTGGACACTACTGACTTTCACTGCATGAACAAAAAAAAACAGATTTTTTTTTCAAAAATATCCTCTTTTTGGGTATTGTAGAAGAAAGAATGTTGTACAGGTTTGGGATGACATGAAGGTGAGTGAATGATGACAGAATTGTCATTTTTGGGTAAACTAAATGTTGCCATTAAAGACATGATGGGTTTTGCCTTGGTGTGCAGGATTTGGTAACACTTTACAGTAACTTTCAATAATATCAAAATGCTCAACAAATCATTAATCAATGTACATTCATAGTGTCTGAAACATTCATAAATATTCATATTTGAATCTACATGAACTCTTGATCTGTTCAAGGTGATAGCTTAAATACAAAGACTAAAAAGAGATAAAGAGTAAATTAAAGTCAAATTTAAAGTAAAATTTGCTTTTTTTGCAACATAGCAACTTTGCCTCAACCAATAGCATGAGTGCTATGGAAAACAATCATTATTTTTGCGATTCGGTTTTGGTGCTGCTTGTTGCGCAGAAATTACACACTTTAAGCATGTTTCTTATTGAAGTTATTATTGAAAGTTACTATTAAGTGTTACTTTGGATAAAACAGTGCTAAATAATATGCTTACATATAGAACCAAAAACATAAATAGCAAAAAAAAAAAAAATACAGAACTAGTCAATAATTTAAAATGCATTAAAGTAAGAGGAAAAAAAATGGGCCGGACCCATGTTGCTGCTTGATATTAACTCCATAATATCGATAATAATAGCTAGCCTGTGCTTTTAAGAAACCCTATATGAAGAGTACTTTTGTTATGAAATCTTTCCTTAAACTGAATGCCCACAAGCACCTGTATGTGAATTAAAATGATTATTTTGTACATTTATTATGCTCTTCTTGCTTAATTAGAAGCACATTTAACCATAAAATTCCTGCTGCACCAGCGCAGTTTGTTTTCCCTTTTTTTCTATCTGTCTTTCTTTTTAAAATTCAGTGCCCGACAGGCCTCGACCATGACCTATGGAAGCTTGTCTCCACCACAGGATAACGTAAATAAATAAATAAAACAGTAATGCAGAGATTTCTTTTGTTTTTTTTTGGGGTTTTTTTGCAATTCTGAGTCTCACATTTTGGACGTTCTCACAATTCTGAGAAAAAAAGAGCCAGAACTGCGAGATATAAACTCAAAATTCTGCGAAAAAAAGTCAAAACTGTGACATGTAAACTCAGAATTCTGATGAAAAAAATCAAAATTGTGAGATGTATACTCAGAATTCCCAGATGCAAAATCAGAATTCTGAGAAAAAAAGTCAAAATTGCATGAAGTCAAAATCGGAATTTCAAGAAAAGTTTCGGAGTTTATTTCTCGCAATTATTATTCTGTTTTTTTTTTTCTTCTCACAGTTGCGAGGGGAAAAAAGTCTGAATTGTGAAATAAAAATGTTGCAAATTAACTTTTTTATATATTTAAAAAAATTATTATTTATTTTTTTGCCATGGCTGAACTGGTCTCCCATAATAACCAGATACATTTGTTTTGCTTAAATGCTACCTTGAACTACAATCAGAGGTTGTTGTATTATGAATCCATGTAGTGAAATGAAGACGGTTTATGCACATGATGCCAAAAATATTCAAAATAAATTATACTGAAATATACATAACACGTGTAGCGTTTTGTTGGTGTGCAACCTGACCTACAGTAAACACTTCAGAAAAGTCCGCATTCAGCATTATCACGTGCGGCGAGCCTGTTTTCTGTAATTAAAGTTGGGTACTTTGGTACTACAGCCATGATTGTACATGAAACATGATTTCACAGCACTGGACGACGTAAATCCCTTTGATTTAGCTCCAGGCTGGCCGAGGCCCACACGTGCTTGCGTCTGAGCGTGGCACACTCTCGGGACCGGGATAATGACCTTTTAGTGCTCAGCGAGATTGAAAATGGATATTAATAGGAGAATTCACCCATTGTGTAATTAGAATAAGCCACAGTGGGCTGGAGAAATCCCTCTGATGGGGGTGTGACTGGGGCCTAGAGGCGCGCAACACAACACCTGCTGGGTGGGCATAAACAGATGTAAACACATATAGGCTACACATGGAAACAAAAATGTACTTTTACCAGGCTGTACTGTGGTTTTAATGAGAATTAGCCTTTATTTTTAAAAATTTTAAAGACAATTTTGCATGCAAGATGTGTCATGCTACACTGTGGTGCTGTTTTAAGAAATTACTTGCACTTACAAAAAGACAAAAACAAAACAAAAAAAAAAACACTTTTAAGCTTAAAAAGGCCTCCTGTGCTATTTGGCAAAAAGGAAAACGCAAAACATTCATGTTTTAAATATTTTTGAAAGAAGTTCTTATGCTCACCCAGGCTGTAATAATTTGAACAAAAAAACAATAAAAACAGTAATAATTTAAAATATTATTTCAATTAAAAAAAAGAACTGTTTTCTATTTTAATATATTTTAAAATGTAAATTATTCCTGTAATTTGGTGCTCAATTATTAATAATGGTTTTTATAAAACTGTTTTTACTGCCTTATATTTTTGTGGAAACATGACACTTACTTGTTTGTTTGCTTTTTAAATATTATTACAAATTATTCAAAGAACTGTTTACTATTTTAAAATGTAAACTATTCCTGTAATTTGGTGCTCAGCTATTAATAATGGTTCTAATAGAACAGTTTTTACAGTATAATATTTTTGTAGGAAAACATTATACTTTTTTTTTTTAATGTATATAAATATATTTGTAACATTATAAATGTCCCAATATCTTTACTGTCACTTTTGATCAATTTAATGCATCACTGCTGAATAAAGTATTACTTTTTTTTAATGGTAGAATATCATGTTTGTTTTTATTTTGATAATATTTACATTTGAATAATGTTTTCATTTTAATAATGTTTTTAATTTTAATAACAGCAATGTTTTTGATTTTTAATTGTAATAATATTCACAGTACTGCCAATTTTACTGTATTTTGATCATATAAATAGCCTTGACAAACATAAGAGACTTCTTTCAATGAAACACACACACACAAAGTATGAAAGATATGAAAAAATACAAATGAATAATATAGTAAGTATCATAATCTTTGTACAAAAATATTTTCAAAAAATGTATGAAACCAACCTCAATACAAGATGATCATGAACTAGGCTTTTATTTTTCCTTTTTATCATCCCAGACATCCTCATTTGTCATTGACCCATAAACCAATATAGCTGCTATATCTGTACTGCTTCATCTCTTTGACAATCCCAGTAAGTGTGCGGCATAATTTCAGCCACATTAATTACCCATCATTAAATGAACCCATGGCCTTGAGTGTGAAATGCTGGAAAGGTACGTCACAGGATGAAAGACTGGCTCTGAATAATCCAAAAACCCACCGAGGCCACAGGAAAGATGATATAGATAATTCATCTCAGCATCCACCTTTCTAAAAACCCATGCTGTGGGAATGACAGGCTTTTTTTGGAGCAGGTAATGGGGTTCTATAAATAGAGCTTAATAATTAATGTGGCACCCACTGGAAATCCTACGAAAGGCCAGAAAATGGGACGCTCAGCGATGATTGAGCGGTTTAGTGTTGGACAGTCCAGAGTGTTCCAATGCGTGATTTGTTTTTTCCAGTGAACTTACTGTGAATTGGTCATATTTTGTTGTCTTATCATGCATAAAGGCATGGATTACTCATAATTGTATTTATGGAAATGCAGATAAGGAAATATCTCTGTTCCCAGGGAAACTATGCGATATTATCAGTAAACAACACTCAAACAAGACTCCCGTCAAGACTGTTGCTGGCAGAGAAATACAAAAAATAAACAATGATAGGTGTAAAACGTTATTTTGATGTATTTTTTTTACCATGGCAACCTTAGTTCCCAGTATAATAGCTACTATTAAAATAAAACCATAATAAATGAATATGGGATCTCCTGACATTATATGTATGTGAATATGACATTGTTTGCAAATATTGTATTGCACTGATTATGGTTTTTAATTAATTCTGAACGTGGCTTTCATGGCTGCAAATGCAATGGGAAAAAAAATTAAAATAACAAAATAAATAAAATGAAATGTAAAATAAAAAATATATATATATCAATAAGTGTTCATGCAATTAAGATAAAACAATTAAAATGTAATGTAAAAATAAATCAAATTAAAATGTGGCTTTCAGTTATGGCTGCTTAATACAAATCAGTAAAATAAAATAACAGTAAATAAAATAATACAAATCAAAATAAAATAATAAATGAAATAAAAATAAAACAATTAAATGTAATAAAATAAAAGATACAGTAAAAATAGCAAGTAAAATAAAAAATAACAGTTAAAATTAAAAATAAATACATTATATACAATTATATTGTATTATTTTGTTGAAAGAATTAAATATTTATTTTACATGCCAAAAAAGACCGAAATACAGTTTGCCTCAGCACGTACCAAGTACTACAACTACTATTATATATATATATATATATTATTGTTCCCACTTTCTTTATATACTACACGTTAATATATACAATCACATTGTTGAGTTGAATGATTTATTGCTATTTGAACTCTCTCCTCATACAAACGAGTTATTAAAATGTAATTTGTTACTCTGAACATGCAGCCAATGTTTTATTTTACTGTCCGAAATTAGTTGTTGGAGTAATTGCATGCAAATTGTATGTTTTTATGGAGCACAGAAAGTCCTATTTTGAACTTGTAAGAGTAAAACTCAAAATGGCCACGAAGGAGCAGGGAAAATGGTATCTGTGTGTTTGAAAGAAAGAAAAACAGAATATCTATTTGGGTCATATTGAAGGATTTGTCTATTATTAAACCCTGTTTCCCGTACGCCTCTATCCTGGTTTTCTGGGTGAATCCATGAAGCTTTCAAAACACAACTGGAGAAGCAGCTTCTCAGTCTTTGTGACTGAAATATTTGGGAGTTTGTTACCCGTCGTGACATGCCTACTCGTGATTTTTGTACAACACCTGTTTTTGCCGCTCTTTGCCTTCCGCTTTTAATCTCTTTGTAACTCCTTGTTCTCTTCTCCTCCAAGCGTTGTCTTTCTCTGTCCGCTCACCCACTTTTAGAATCGTCATTCTTGCAGATAAATAGATTGAAATAAGTGAAGACGGTAGCAGAACAGATGCTCTCAGAAACGGGGTAAAGCCCTCTAGAGGAATGTATTTATGTATGTGTCACACACACTACAGTGGGTCACATGGGAAAACTGATGGCTCACTGGTCAAATGAACTTAAATGGGGCCTGCTAGTAGAAAAGCCTTGAGCAAATGGGGCAATCCATGAATACGGTACTTTGGTGAGCCGCAGATCCTGTTTTTGTTGTTGCTGATGTTTTTCGAAGTTGTAAATAAAACAAAAATTACGTACATTTTACTAGAAAATTCTACTTCAATTTTTATACTTCAAAATTTTACATTGAGTTCAATGTGTTGCTTGCTGTTTCTTTGTAATTGTTTGTGAAATTTACTAGCAATTTCTGAGTGAAAATTGTTTCCACACGTTAGATAAAACTTAAAAAAAAACAAAAAAACAGTAGCACATACAAAAGTAATGAAACTTTGCATAAAACTAAACACATGATATTAATGTTGACCTTATTTCTTTAAAGGAATAGTTAAAAAAAAAAAAAAAAATCTTATCATTATTTACTCACAAGAGTATGAGTTTTCAAATGTATTTTAAATTATTTTATACAGTAAATATTTTATATAATTATATATAACAGATTACATATATTCATATTTTAAAATAGGCATATAATTATATTATTATAATCATATTTTAAAATAGTTAAAAATAATTACAAATAAATAAAACAATATATAAAATAGATTTTTAAAAGTTTAAAAATGATTACTAATAAATAAATAGTATGTTACAATTATTTTAAAAACAATAATTGCATGGGGAAGTTTTCATAATATTTCAGTTTTCATAATCTTTCATCAAAACGTACTAACTTCTTTAAAGGAATAGTTAAAAAAAAAAAAAAATCTTATCATTATTTACTCACAAGAGTATGAGTTTTCAAATGTATTTTAAATTATTTTATACAGTAAATATTTTATATAATTATATATAACAGATTACATATATTCATATTTTAAAATAGGCATATAATTATATTATTATAATCATATTTTAAAATAGTTAAAAATAATTACAAATAAATACATTTTATAAAATAATAATAATAATAATAATAATAATAATAATAATAATACCCCTCTCACCTTCCTGTCATCTTTTTCTGTCTTCCTCTTTCATCCAATGCATCATTCATTTCTACGCTCATGGATATGGAAGACGCTGCTTTGCCGCCGTGTTTGTTTACTGCATATTGTTGAGAACTGATTAATCCTGCTTAGTAGTTCAATGCCATCAAGTCTCTCTCTTATGTTTATCTTCTCATCCTGTGTGGGTGTTTTTGCATTCGGGCCATTTAAATCACACCGTCTGGATTAAGTCTATGGGAACGTGCCGTATATGCTAACATCAGTGCCGTCTTAAAAATACAATGGAGCTTTCATGTTTTGTTGTCAGTGCTGAGCTTCCAGGGGATTTGTGTTTTGTTTATGGCACACTGTGCTGTGCCTCGGGCCTTTGTGCTGAAAAAGTCATATCAAAGGGCTTTGATTGGTGATGAGGTCATATGACACTTGCATCACACTATGCCAACAATTCAGTATCAGAAACCTCAGTCACAAACCGTTTCCAATGTATATACAGACAGATGATCAGAGAGAGAGAGCGATGGAAGACATAAAGACAGAATTACAGGTAGACATACAGGGAGAATGATAGACAGATGGGTGGACAGACAGGCAGGAAGTCAGAATGACTAGATGGATAGACAGACATATAGATAGATGGACAGACAGACTCTAGATAGATAGACGGATAGATGGATAGATAGACATAAATAGATACACAGATAGACAGACAGACATACTCTAGATAGACAGACAGACAGACAGACAGACAGACAGATAGATAGATAGATAGATAGACAGCCATATAGATAGATGGACAGACAGACTAGATAGATAGACGGATAGATGGATAGATAGACATAAATAGATACACAGATAGACAGACAGACAGACAGACTCTAGATAGATAGACAGACAGACAGACAGACAGACAGATAGATAGATAGACATAAATAGATACACAGATAGACAGACTCTAGATAGATAGATAAATAGACATAAATAGATACACAGACAGACAGATAGATAGATAGATAGATAGACATAAATATATACACAGATAGACAGACAGACTCTAGATAGATAGATAGATAGATAGATAGATAGACAAAAAGGAGGACAGATAGCTAGACTGGCAGACAGAATAATAGAGAGACAGACAGACAGATGGATGGATGAACTTCAAAATGCCACTGGCTCTTGTAGTCTCATAATTCCACATATGTTTAGCTTTAGAGCAAGATTATTTAAGTCTGAGATTTTGTGAATCGGGAGGTTTAACACTGTGACCTGTAATACCCGCCCTAAACAGAGCCCAACAGACCCCGTCTCGAAGGGATTAAACGTTAACACCAGTTTAACATCTGAGTCATTTCAGCTGTTTGCCAAGGATTAAAGAAAGTCCTAACTCCCAAAGCAAGTGTCAGGACAGAAATGGAGTTCTCAATAAAGAGGCAAATATTCACCATATGGACATCACTGGACACCATTGTGTTTGTAAATCTGTTCTAACACAGGGAAGGCAGACAAGACAGATCAGTTAACATACTACTAAATAAATAAGATGTTTTGTGTTCCTCTCAGTAAGCGGACACTGTTTTATGGTGCCCTAAAGGGTCTCGGTGAACCCAATTACTGAGACAGGCCATTAAACTTAGAGCCCTTTGTTACGTAACATACTTGTGACAGGCTGCAGTTCACTGCTGTCTCGCAAGGTCACTGACATTTGTTCTCAACAGCACTTTGTGAAAGAATTTCTACAATTTGTAGACAAACAACTCCATATTATCTCTCGCTAAAGGCTAATAATCCCAAACTATGATACTGGCCGAGAATGAGAAGGTTACTCTCCAGCGTCAGGGAAGGTTACTTTTAAAAGTAATGCATTACAATATTGCATTACGCTATAAACTCTAACTAAATGCATTACTTAGTTACTTTTTATGGAAAGTAATGCATTATGCTACTTTTGCACTACCCGAGCTGGGTTTGTGTATTTGTTTTTAATAACAAAAAAGTTCTATTTTTGGCAACAGTGAAGGTCCTTTTACAGTGAAATTAATAAGCTTCAGTCTGAAGGAACTGCATTTGTCTTTGCACCTCTCACAGTTTCTCTAAACAGGAGAGCTGTCAGTGAATAAATGGAAAAAAGCAAAGTAACTTACGTTACTTATTTTCTTGTAAATGTAAAAGTAATGAGTTGCTTTACTAGCTACTTGAAAAAAGTAATCTTTTTACATAACTCACGTTAATTGTAATGTGTTACTCTCAATGACCCCATTTTTTTTCTTTTTCTTTTTTGCTAATTTGTTGTTACGCAATCCAATATACAAACCATGTATTTCAAGCCACTTACAAATCTAAAAAAAAAAAAGTCATTTACAGCTCTAAGTCAACTCTAAATCCACCCTTTTCTTCATTTCTCGCACCATTTTACTCCCCTGCTTCTTTGCACGAATGCTTGTAAGAGCATGTTCAGACAGCATGGAGAGTTCAGAGATGGGTTAATCCCTCCTTCCCAGGTGTGTGGCTCCACATGTGACTCTCCACTCAGCCGTTCTCTCTTGGTAGTTTTGAGTGTGTGTTTCTGCAGAAACATGTTTTATTTGCGTCAGAACAAGAGCCTCATCTGAATACTGAAGCTTTCCAGTGCATTTCATTATCACTTTAATTAGGAGAGCAAATGAATCATTTGCCGTGCTGTGATGGGGGAGATGCCATGCTGCAAATCTCCTTTTGATCACCATTTCATCTCATATTTGGGATATCTCATTCTTACCCATTCATTCTTCAAACCGCTTATCTCATGTAGGGTTGTGGGCCATTCCTACCCATTTGGGAAAAGGGGCAGCTTTATCTTTTGAACGTTTGATTATGTCTGCATAGATCATCAACCACTTTTTATAACGAAATAGCAACTTTTAAAGCAGCAACAAATCAAAGAGATGTTGCAGTACTAGCCAAAGAAGGTGCATAAGACACACTCAACCCTGCCAGCCTCCGATGCATAATTTGTCCAGTACATCACCATCAAAGCCAAAGCATTGCATAACGTCAACAATCTGTGAACATGTTCCTCCGGTCTCAATTTGTAGTTGCGTGTTTTCCATCTTAACGCTCAAGACCCTCTTTGGTGGTAAATGCCGGAAAAAATGGTGGGGACGTGCAGCTGTTGTTTCTGATGTGGGTTCGTTCCTGCTAGTTCCTGGCTGAGTGTCTGAAAAGGTTTGGCGCTGGTGCCCGCACCCATATGGTGACCATATTCAAAGCTTAAACACATACACATACTTTTAAAAGCATGCAATAAAACTGTTAAGCACATACATATATGCACGTTAAACTATGGTAAATATCTAATTTCTGAAGGTCAGTGAGTTTGAAATTAAGTAATGACGTAAAACGTAAAAGTGCATTTATTTTACTATACTTCCTGTCAAACACATATCACTGCTCTTTCCAGGCACTAGGTCAATATTAGCCTGGTGAGTTACATTGGTCTTCCTGGACGTCGTTGAGAAGCCCTCAGCTTTTAAGGAGAAAGGGATTTTTAGCTGTAGTCTGGAAACGTGCCATCTCATTCACTCAACAACTGACTCTGGGAGAGCCGACAACATTGTAGACTCTTGTCGGCAAGCGAAACTTTCTCTCCAGGCCTGTTCGGTAAAGTGCAACAAAACCCTTATGTTAAGTAAACCTTAATTTATTATTGCAAGGGTATCATGACGGATAAGCTTATTGAAGAGTTTTCTTAACTAAAGGAGTTTGTTCCAACCAGAACCTGCATGAGGACTCTACTGGAAATGGAAGAGTTTACTGCTTTCTATAAGTCTGTGTGCATTTTTCTGTGGGGCATTTCACTTGCTTTATGCATCCACCCACATTAGTCATTTCACTTTGTCTGAAGTCTGGTACATCTTATTCTGGACAAGAATTATCCACAGGTTTGTGTAGCGAATCAGCTTATGGGGAAATATGAATAATTAATCATAACTATTACTAAAGATTCTCAGGACACTAATATATTGCCTATGTACCAACATATAATATACACTCTCGTTTAGATCATCAGAAGACTAATTCATAGATACTAAACATGGTAGGGTTACATATATGTAGGATGACAGGAATGAGTGTTTCCTTCACAAGCCTGCATAAAACAGTATAAAATCTCAAAGACAACATACACAATGACCTGAAGGATATGTGTGTTCATTCAAAGAAAGGTTTTCCTATGGATTAATTAGAAAAGAGTCCATTTCTACTGTGCACTGTGTCTCTTCCTATGGAAAAGGCAGTGATTTTCCCTACTCACATTCCATTAGGTCGTAAATGGCTCTGGTCTAGCAAAGGTGTCGTGGTTGCCATGGTAACCAGTGGCCTGTGGTCATTCGCAGACATCCTGGCGCCCAGTCTATTGGGTGAGGGGTCTGTGACGACTTGTTAATCTAATGAATAACTGATTTGTTAAATCAAATGAAAAATTGTGTTTTTGATTGGTCCAGATGCTACATTTGCCTGACTGAGATGTAAATTTGGCATTTTGTGAATTTAGGTCAGGGGTGTCCAATCCTGTTCCTAGAGGGCTGCTGTCCTGCAAAGTTTAGCTCCAACCCCAATTAAACACACCTGAACCAGCTAATCAAGGACTTACGGGCAAACTGGAAACTTCCAAGCAGGTGTATTGGGGCAAGTTGGAGCTGCAGGACAGTGGCCCTCCAGGACTGAGTTTGGACCCTTTACAGGTAGGTGCATGTGAAACAGGATAGAACCTTGCTACTAAGGTGACTTTTACTCTATAGCTTTTGGTGTGGAACGAAGCTGTTTTATAAACCATACTGAGTCCACTTGAGAGATCTAGGATACGGTTCAAGTGTCCTCCAGTTTGGTTTGCAAAGTGTGAAAGTTACTTGGACTAACTGGTACAAGTGTAGAGGTGTGGAATCGAACTTGGATTTGGACCAAGCAATATAATTCTCTTGGTTTCTACCATGCTGTTGGTTTCTATGAGGCATTCCTTGACTGCAGTATCCAAGTGCATTCCTATTGGTAGTCGCCGCCTCTTGATCACTGTCATTGTGAAAGTACCTAGAGAATCTCAAACAGAATAATGCAATGAACCTTGCAAACTTTGTCACATTACTCGTATACATTAGTTCGTTCTTGCCTTAGTTCTTCTATTACTTTTTTTCCTGATGACACAAAATCCACTTCTTGACTACTGTAAATTTCATCCAGCTGGCCAATAACATTGGAGCTTAGTTTCTGAGCAAGCTCTTGGCCTTTTTGTATGAAATATGCACCAGGGTGTTTGTGAAGAGTCAATAAAGGTCCACAGGTTAAACCATCTATGGTTGAAACTACCACAAAAGTAAGTAGCAAGGCTCGCAAACATCACTCTCCTTCTCCTCACCTCTCAAATCAATGTTCTTGGATCATAGAATCAAGGATTACAACTTTTTTATAAAACGGAGGAAAGTACTACTAAAATGAAGAAGACTAAAATTGCATTTATGAAAGGGAAGGCAGCCAAACAGCAATTTAGGACATCTCTGTTAGAGAAAACTGTTGACTCAGACTGAAAGTAAGTATTTCATTAGATCATAGCTGAGACCAACAGACCACAGATCCAAAGGAAGGACCATTCTTTGAATATCTGGTGTCAAAGAAAAGATCTAAGCCAGCTCTCTAAACTTCAGACGTCTGTATATTAACTGGCAGTGTGTTTTAATGTACCATTTCATGAGGTATGGACAGCACCAGGTGGATCACACATTTACAGGGATTTGAGCTGATAAAGCGAGACAATACGTCTTTCATTGGAATGATGTAACAGTCGATCATCTGTTTGGAATGTGTGTGTGTGTGTGTGTGTGTGTGTGCATGCAACATTTGCTAAGGTTGGACTGGTTCAGTGTGTGTGTGTGTGTGTGTGTGTGTGTGTGTGTGTGTTTGTGTCAATGGTACGTTATAGACTATCCCAGATGAGGTCAGGAGAGACCTCCCTCTTTTTTTTTTTTTACTCAAATACATTTTAAGTAGTAATTTTTTGTTTTGTTTTCAAATGAAATATCTAAAAATCCTCAAAACAAGACATTTACTTCAGAAGCAACAGTACATAAGATATTTGGATGGATTTTTAGACATTTTAACTGGGCATATTCATTTTTTTATTTTTTATTTTTTTGGCTGTGCAGAAATTGCAATATGCAAAACCATAAGTAATTTATTTCCCCATAGAGTGCAATCCAGAACTGTTAATATTAATACATTTGAGTTATTTAAACAAATTCTTTCTGCTCATGTTTCATAAATAAGGCCCACTGTACAACAAAATTATGTACATAATTACTTAAGCAGGAACATTCATGTGCCAATTTAAGACATATAATATGAAGCAATTGCATCGCCATATTTAAATCTGAAAAATGGTGTTACACTGTAATTTTTAAGCAGTTTTTTCCCCCTTATCACAACTGGGCTTTAACACTTCTAAAACAATCTAGTTTTGTTGTGTTGCATCTGTTCAATTGCAGATTTGGGGAAAGCAAGTTTGTTTGTAAAGAAATTACATATACTACCTCAGGCATCATGATATATATTCAAAAGGTAACACAGTTTTACTTGTAGCTTCCAAAAAGTTAAATAATAATATAATGCAACTTTTGTGTCAATACTTTAACATCACCCCCAAGATCTATGGCAGTGAGCAAACAGTTCATATAGATTCCCTGAGGAAGTTCAATGATTTATGCCTGGTCTGTAGGTACAAAATTAAGAATATGGTATGTCAAGCTTCTCTATTCTTTGGCAAAAAACCCAGGCCTAGAACTGCTAAAAAGCTATTGCTCCTGGCATCTGTTCCTTCCTTTTGGCACATTCACAGACGCTACCGCATCTCCCACCATGACAAATCACACCTAACGGAAACAACCAGCAGATCGCAAAGCTTAGACATGTCAATTACCATGGAACCATGTTTTCCCCTTGTTTATCTCTTTTTTTTTCTTGCTATCTCTGTCTCTCCATCCCTGTCAATTATTTCTGATACGAGACCCGGGAAAGAGGCCAACGACAGGGAAGAGATGAGATTTGGCGTGCTGATGCTGACAGAATTCAGTGGCGCTCTGAAGAAGCGATCTCTGTGTTGAGATGCCAGAAAATAAAAGTTTTAACTGAATTGAACTCTGCAAGAATTTAAGTTACTCAGACAAGAAGCGAGATCTCACAAAAAAAAAACACTTTCAGACAGTGGCATATCACTCTGAAAAACATTACCAGTTTAACTTTGTGCTCTACTTCTGAAATCAGGCGTGACTTAGCCAGTCACGAGAGCTCTACTTGTTAGCATCAAAGCATGTATATCTCCACAAGCTAACTGACCGGTTATTAAGATGATATGTGGGCAGTGAGATTAAACTGCAAATCCGTGCAGTTCAGCCAACCAGATACAGTTCTGATCACCAATTAGCTAATCAGAGAAGACAGAGTTATGGGACTCGACTGGAGTTTCCTTTGAACCTCAGCAAGACCGGTTAGAGTCCAGAGCCCTCACTGGCCAAGACTTCATCTCTGGTTGAGAAAATATTAAAAAGACAAGCAATCCAGCAGAGATCAGAAAGGCAAAGAGGGAGTTTGGTCTGTCTTTCCGTGTGGGGCTGGATTTCATTCGACAGATGGTCTAATTTCTTCAAAGGGGATTATTTGAGGCAAGAAATCACAAGTTGCCTTTGTCCCAACTGATATTTTTTGGTCCAAATTTTCTTGTAATGAAATATGAAGAAATTCAATGAAATTTTGACTCATCGTTTGACTTAGATCTCAATTTTCTAATGCTTTGTTCATGTCAGAGTTACCATAATTACGACACGGCATTTTGGAAACAGCTTTCTTGTTGCCAGTAAGGAACAGATTTAAATGTTAGCCATAAAGTTAGCTATATGTAAGTTAATTTCACATCAGAAACGAGTGACGGAAATGCCAAATAAAAAAAAATAAAAAAAATGTAACACTCCCAAATGTAACATTTTTAGACTTGCTTGAGGTGGTTTTTGACTTGTGCAAAAAAGGGTTAATGCGAATAATGGGAGAGGGAAATGCATTTGCCGAATAAATTCCTCCAATGCGCATTATGCGTAGTCATGTGACTTTGCATGATGGGATAGCATAATCTGACTAACCAGTGGACTGATCTTGTTGCACAAAATCTAAAAATGCTGTTATGGTGCAAAATGCTATTTATTGGAAAGAAATATCCCTTTAACGTTTTAAACAACACACAAAGACAGTAACCAATTTAAAATCTATTTTTCATGTAGAACCATAGGCGATCTTCTACTTATTAAAAGTCCTAACTCTGACACCAGTGCTGTGTTCTAAGCAGCTAAAAGCTCTCATTTTCAACCTGTATTTATGACAAAGAATCTGATGGCTGATAGTTTTACCTCAACTGATGTGACACTGGTTCTGTTGCCAGTTTTGTTGTGCTGCAAGAGCTGCAAATTGGATTTTTGGAAAGTTGCCTGGGGTCACAATAGTAGGCGATCTGCGTCAAACAGGAAAAAATGACACATCACACTGATGTTATAATGTTATTATGTTAGGGTGCCTTTTGTTTTTTGGGCAGTATAAAACAGCACATGTCAAAAGATCATGTTCATAACGGGTATTTTGGTTCATAACGGGTATTTATAATGGGTAAGTCCTTGAAACAGAATCAGTTCACTTAAGAAGCAACACTGCATATGATAATAAGACTTGTTTTCATAGATTGTATCTTTAATCTGAGTGTATTTGTTTTATGTGTTAATTTTGTTTTACTGGCAGATTGTTCAGTTATTAAGTCCAAACAAGTGAAAAAATCTGCCAGTGCAGTTAGATAAAATACATTTTTACATTAAACATATAGTAAAGATGAACTGGAAAACAAGTAAAAAAAAAAATATATATATATATATCATACAATGCAGTGCACTTCCTTTGACCCCCAATTAATTTTAATGAATAAGCTGGAAGTAATATAGGCCACAATCTCCTTTTCTTGACCTTTTGATTATAACATCATACATTTTTACACAAAATAATGCAAAATAACAGTATTTATTATCAAAATGGGTGCTTTTTGTCAAATTAAATGACCATTTAGTTTATTGTTGCATACTTTCACATGCTGTTTTTAATAGGTAGTATACAGTGTGCATTGCGCAATAAGCATCATGCTAGCTTTCTAAATATAACCTCTGTGTGTGTGTTTCTACAGAAAGTCTGACTTGAGTTCTAATTAATTTCCAGTGAAAAGGCAGGAATTACTTGTTGCTAAAATCAAACATCACTGAAAAAAGAATGTCTGTGCTCATGGTTTTCATGTTCTGACTGGTGTGAGGTGAACCGAATTACTGGTAGCTGTAATAGAACTAGTGTGCTAATCAGAGTACACTGGCATTTCTCCCTAATGAAGCCCTCAGGTTATAGTGCTAGCGAGAGAGAAAAGAAATAGCTCCTCCGTCTGCACAGGATGCATGTGCCCAGACACACTGTCGTGTTAAATGTGTTCCCTGCAGCACAATGCCTAATGCTAGAAGCTAGGAAATAGAAGAGTGAACCTATAGCATCACAGCATTACTGCACCATAAACCCGTGTGTGCATGTCTTCATTTTCACCCATGAAATTATTTTAATCGCAGCCCTGCCAGATAACTGCTGGCAGAGCGCTATCTTTTTCCCACGCTCAGAGCTTAATGTACTCCATTTCATCTATTGAGCTAAACGGTGGTTTGCATATTGGCATATAGCAATTGAAGAGTTTATATTTGTCCTGAGTACTTAACTTTGTGCGTTATAGACTATTTAACCAAATGTATTATGATAGACTACAGTTTCTAAGCTATATATTAATAAGAGTTTCTACTAACTAGCCATAACCCTTACGGAAATTAACCATGGTTTTATTATAGTAAAAATTTAATAACCATGTTTTTTGGCATATTGATTACTATTTGTATAACCACAGTTTTAATACAAATGATTAAACTATGGTTACCGTAGTAAAACCATGTTTAATTTCCATAAAGGGAACAGCAACTAATTAAGAATTTATTCCCACAACTTAATTTGTTTTGTGGCCATATTTAACTAAAATATACCAAGGGAATGAATTAGAACAATTGAGCAAAATTGTTGTTTACACTAAACCGTTTTTAACGTTAAAAACATGTTATGTGTTTTGGCCATTCATCTACATGATAATGGCAGTTTGGGGACCTGAAAGTGCAAACTTTTGAAAATGGGTTTCAAAGTATACGTTTTTGAAAACGATACCATTATCGTCTACATGTGAAATACAAAAAGGTGAAAATGGTGACATTATGCACGTGTATTATGTGTTCAGTCTATAGGTATGTGTGCAGGCAACTACTGGCTGGCATGTATAATACAGTGTTTTTAGTTTTCGATTAATTTTCGGTAGATTTTGTCGTCTCTATGCAAAACTTTTCAAAAAGGCAAAGATTTTTAAAAAAATGTATAGTACACTGATGTCATGTAAACATACTCTAACTAAAACAAGGGAACAATTTAGTACAATGTGGTTGTCAGTGTTGGGCAGTAATGCATTACTTAGTAACGCGCTCCTGTAATTTGATTACTTTTTTAGTAACGGAGTAATTTAACGCGTTATAATATTCAATATAGTAATTAGAAGTATAGTTACAAGCCGAGGTCTCTATACGTTACTGCCGCGTTACACTGCTGACAGAATGCAGTGATTTCTAATCTAGATTGTAAAAAGGATGTAGCTCACGCACTGTCGAGTCGAGTGCCAGCGGATTAGAGACCTGCTCCCGCGAGACCCGACACAACAGAGTGCGGCGCAGGACAAGATGGGCGAGTGCAGAGACTTGTGTGTGTGCGGGATCACGGGACTCCCGCAAAATAGAAATATCTAAACATAAAATATCTAAAACAAATAAATTGTTATTCATCTATTGCACAAAAGCAACATGAACTAATATAAAATATAAACGATTAACAGGTGCAAGCGTATGCAGAGTTTCTATTTAGGCTATAACACGTGTTTGCAGCGTTGAGCAATGCAGTGCTGAAATTTGCGTGCTCATGAATCCTCTCATTATAACATGACATGTATAACATGACATAACATGTAGACATTATGAACGATTCATTATGCATATATTTATTGTGCTATAACAGAGATGTGTGAGATTGCGATGAACTGAGATGTATTCTAGAGATTATAAAAGCAGCGCTTTTTGCTGGTATTCTGCCATGCCAAACCATAGTTCTGTGAATGTTGATGCTTTAATAACAAATACTTATCGGGAGCGTGTATGCTGGGATTTCATGAATTTCATGGAGAAAAAAGTAACGTAACTAGTAATGTAACTAATTACTAATTACTTTTGAAATAAAGTAATCAGAACAATAACATGATTACTTTTAAATGGAGTAATCAGTAATCAGTAATGTAATTACATTTTCAGAGTAACTTGCCCCATTTTCAGAGCAACACTGGTGGTTGTACAATGTGTACAATGTGGTACAATGATTTACCCAAAAACGAGAGAACGATTTTGTGAAACGTAACCACAATTTACTAAAATGAGGGAACATTTAGTACAATCTGGGCATGTTTTAACTAAAACGTGGAAACAAATTAGTACAGTGACTACGCTTTTAATAAAATGAGGAAACAAATGAGTTAAACAAGGCCAAGACTGAACTAAAACAAGGAAACAAGTAAGTACAATATGACTACAATTTAACTAAAACAAGGGAACAAATTAGTACAGTGGCTACTACATTTTACTATTTAGTACGGTGGCTACTACGATTTTACTAATTAGTACAGTGGCTACTACGATTTGACTATTTCGTACACTACTTACTATGATTTGACTAATTAGTACAGTGGCTACTACATTTTGACTTTTTAGTACAGTGGCTACTACAATTTTACTGATTAGTACAGTGGCTGCGTCAATTTCACTATTTAATACAGTGACTACTACGATTTTACTAATTAGCACAGTAGCTACGATGATTTCACTATACAGTGGCTATGAGGATTTTACTTATTAGTATGGTGGCAACAATGATTTTACTAATTAGTACAGTGGCTACTTCAATTTTACTAAACAGGAAACAACTTAGCACAACATGGCCATGGTTTACCTAAAACAAGGGAAGAAATTAGTACAAAGTGGCTATGATTGAACTAAGATGAACAGTACAGCATGGCCAATATTTAATTAAAATGAGGCAAGTTAATAAAACATGGCAGTGAAAAATTATTAATTCATGGCCATGATATCTATACATTATCTACTTTCCACATGTCATGTGCAGGTCTTTGTAAGATTCTCTTCCAATTTTTGCTCTGTCACAACAGTAGTTAAACTGAAGGAGAACACGCTGTACAACAAAACAGTTTGTGCTAATGATTGCTACAGTGCCCCCTGTGGCAACACTGAGAATGCAACACATAGTTTATGTATTATTCAACAAAAACAGACATCCTCACCCTCCATTACCCTGGAAATGTTAGCTACATTGTATATCCCATCTGTTGTCTTCAAACTAGAAAATCAGAGATGACAGAAACCCAAGATGGGTCATATCCTGATTAGTAGAGTCTTTCTAAGGTGGCACTGAATAGATTAGAGGGGGAACATAGCTTGTCATTTTCCCAGAAAGACACACAACACACAATCATAGCGTTCAGTAAACTGATGCTAACGCAAGGGCGACTAAATCAGACGCAATGCTGATGCTGCTAAACACGTCAGTGCTTAGTACATGAACATGTTGAGGCGTCTCCTAAGGTTGGAAAGATGCAATTGAGTTACATAAATAAATTTAAAAAAGCATTTCTGCAGGGTCAAAACTTCTGTTTGAGACAGACTAGAAACATCTACAGTAAACATGTCCTGCCCTGCTCTTGCTGTTTGTGAAGAATTTACGGTGCTTAATGACAGACATCAAGACAGGCTGTTGATTTAGTTGTAAAAGCCAAGCATATCATTTGGCTGCTTTGAGGGGGCGGGAGCTGCAAGAGTTTCCTGGTGTGAAGTCCCATCAGGGTGAAGTAGAGACTCAGATCTTTCATCCTCCTGAGGGAGGAGAGCAGACTACTGAGAGACTGGGAGTGAAAGGAGAGGCACTACTTTTTGCCATATTTAGATGCTTTAAGCTGTAGAGAGAATGAAACCATGAAAGACAAAGAAAACAAGAACACTGATCTTCTTTTTAAAGACACAACACATTTTTCTTCACTGTTTTGGTGCTTCCTAGTTTGGATGGGACATTTCGGTATGGACAAGGTCTCAACAATATTTTGAAATAGCTAATGGTCTTTAGTTTGTCACAATGATGGACCATCATTTGCTACTTGCCATAACAAGTCAGAAGTCTTTTTTTAGTCTTTCTATGTGAAAATGTCATGTTTAATTCAATGTGTTATACAGAAACAAATCTGGTGTAGAAACTATTTTCACTCAGAACTTGCTAAGAAATTTCACAATTACAAATAAACCGCAAGTAACACATTAAATTAAACATAAAATTTTGAAGTAAAAAAAATGAAATCGATCATAAATCATTGATTTACTTACAAATTCAAAAAATTATTTTTAGTGCCCTTGGCATTTCTTTGTAATTATTTAAAAAAACTTACTAGCAATTTCTTAGTTAAAATTGTTTATACACCATTTATTTCTGTGTAAGTGCTTCTGAACTTCTTCTGAACTTTAAGGCCAACATACATGAGTAACAAGCTTAGCAAACCAACGGAGGATGCGGATTAGAAGTAGATCTGCTGAGAGCGCCATTCGCATTGATGGACTATGTGGTTAATCGACAGATGTCAATTGCAGAGCTGGGATTGGTCGGAAAGACGTTGAATGTGAAGCATGCTTGGGGGATATAGTGCAAACTCTGTACTCTCGTAAAGACACACACACAATCCTGACATCCTTCATTCAACGAGCCACCTGGTTGCTAAGCAACTGAGTTTAGTCAGCCACCAGTGCCAAGAACTCCCTGCTTAATATTACACTGTTAGATATGCAAAAGAGATCTCTCCTATCTCTTGCTCTGGCTACTGTGTACAGACCACCAGGGCTATATACAGATTACCTAAAAGAATATGCAGATTTCCTCTCAGACCTATTGGTAAATGTTGATAAAGCACAAATTGTCGGAGATTTTAACATTCATGTTGCTAATACAAATGATGCATTAGGACTTGCGTTTATTGACCTAATAAACTCTTTTGGAGTCAAGCAAAATGTCACCGGGCCCACTCATCGTTTTAATCATTCGCTAGATTTAATTATATCGCATGGAATTGATCTTACTTATATAGATATCGTACCTCAAAGTTATGATGTTACTGACCATTTCCTTGTATCGTGCATGCTGCATACTACTGATATTAACTATATGGCTCCGCGTTATCGTCTGGGCAGAACTATTGTTCCAGCCACCAAAGACAGATTCACAAATAAACTGCCTGATTTATCTCAACTGCTCTGTGTACCCATAAACACATATGAACTAGACAAAATGACTAGCAACACAGGCACTATCTTCTCTAATACATTAGAAGCTGTTGCCCCCATCAAATTGAAAAAGGTTAGAGAAAAACGTACTGCGCCATGGTACAACAGTAATACCCATTCTCTCAAGAAAGAAACTCGTAATCTTGAGCGCAAATAAAGAAAAACCAACTTGGAAGTTTTTAGAATTGCATGGAAAAACAGTATGTCCAGCTATAGACAGGCTCTAAAAGCTGCCAGGACCGAGCATATCCGCAAACTCAGAAAATAACTGTCACGCCCCTGGACTCTTTGTGTTGTGTTTTCCCTCCCCAGGTGTGCCGTGTTCCCTTTAATTAGTCAGTTCTTGCACCTGTGTTTTCCCAATCACCCAGTGTTTAAAAGCCCCAGTCCTTTCAGTTAGTGTTTGTCGGTCCTCAAACGTCATTCCTTGTGTTCCAGTGTCTCCTACGTTCCCCGTGTGATCATTAAAGACTGTGAATTGAAGTTATCTCTGTGTTTCCTCGTTCCTAGCTCCTTGCCTCCCGAGAAGTGTGACAGAAGGACCGACCTAAACAATTACCTCCGTTTGTACCCTCTGTTTTGTTTCCGTTTTTCTCCCAGTGTTTTTCTTGCTGTTGTGTCCCCATGGATCCCTTCACTCGCCCCGAATTCCTCCTCCTCCTGCTGGAGCAGGGAGACAAAGCTCTCGAGGACCATACCAAACTGTTCCTGTTGGTCGCTAACATCACCAGCTACCTGGATGACTCTATGACGCAAGCCTGAACGCCGAGTGCAGAGCGCTGTCGTCCGAAGATGGTCCTCGGGAGGAATTCGCCGCCTTCGTGGAGTGGACTCTGGCGAGAAACGGGTCACCATCCTACCCCGTGGATGATCTCGTAAGATCCACTCCAGACCCAGAACCAAAACAATCCAAGGTTTTTATTTAGCACAGTGGCTAGATTAACAAATAACCAGACACCACCAGATCTAAATATTCTCTCACAGTTTAAAAGTAATGACTTCATGTGATTTTATCAGTGATTTCTTCACTGATAAAATAGATAACATCAGAAATACAATAACAAATTTAGATTCTACAATGTCTAATACTTCAGCTTCATTCTTTGCACCCAAAGAAAAACTGCAGTGCTTTACAAGTATAGGACAGGAAGAGCTAAATAAACTTATCACTGCATCTAAACCAACAACATGCCTGTTAGATCCTGTACCCACT